>NW_027196888.1:15000-75113 GCF_038502225.1 Cherax quadricarinatus | reverse complement strand
ATAACTTGTAGGTCTGGCAGCAGGGATAACTTGCAGGTCTGGCAGCAGGGATAACTTGCTGGTCTGGCAGCAGGGATAACTTGTAGGTCTGGCAGCAGGGATAACTTGTAGGTCTGGCAGCAGGGATAACTTGCAGGTCTGGCAGCAGGGATAACTTGTAGGTCTGGCAGCAGGGATAACTTGCAGGTCTGGCAGCAGGGATAACTTGTAGGTCTGGCAGCAGGGATAACTTGTAGGTCTGGCAGCAGGGATAACTTGCAGGTCTGGCAGCAGGGATAACTTGCAGGTCTGGCAGCAGGGATAACTTGTAGGTTAGGTCTGGCAGCAGGGATAACTTGCAGGTCTGGCAGCAGGGATAACTTGTAGGTCTGGCAGCAGGGATAACTTGCAGGTCTGGCAGCAGGGATAACTTGCAGGTCTGGCAGCAGGGATAACTTGCAGGTCTGGCAGCAGGGATAACTTGCAGGTCTGGCAGCAGGGATAACTTGCAGGTCTGGCAGCAGGGATAACTTGCAGGTCTGGCTACAGGGATAACTTGCAGGTCTGGCAGCAGGGATAACTTGCAGGTCTGGCAGCAGGGATAACTTGCAGGTCTGGCAGCAGGGATAACTTGCAGGTCTGGCAGCAGGGATAACTTGCAGGTCTGGCAGCAGGGATAACTTGCAGGTCTGGCAGCAGGGATAACTTGCAGGTCTGCCAGCAGGGATAACTTGTAGGTCTGGCAGCAGGGATAACTTGCAGGTCTGCCAGCAGGGATAACTTGCAGGTCTGGCAGCAGGGATAACTTGCAGGTCTGCCAGCAGGGATAACTTGTAGGTCTGGCAGCAGGGATAACTTGCAGGTCAGCAGGGATAACTTGCAGGTCTGTAGGTCTGCCAGCAGGGATAACAGCAGGGATAACTTGTAGGTCTGGCAGCAGGGATAACTTGCAGGTCTGCCAGCAGGGATAACTTGCAGGTCTGGCAGGTAACTTGCAGGTCTGCCAGCAGGGATAACTTGCAGGTCAGCAGGGCAGGTCTGCCAGCAGGGATAACTTGCAGGTCTGGCAGCAGGGATAACTTGCAGGTCTGCCAGCAGGGATAACTTGCAGGGAGGGATAACTTGCAGGTCTGCCAGCAGGGATAACTTGCAGGTCTGAGCAGGGATAACAGGTCTTGCAGGTCTGGCAGCAGGGCAGGTCTGCCAGCAGGGATAACTTGCAGGTCTGGCAGCAGGGATAACTTGCAGGTCTGGCAGGGATAACAGGTCTGAGCAGGGATAACAGGGATAACTTGCAGGTCTGGCAGCAGGGATAACTTGCAGGGTCTGCCAGCAGGGATAACTTGCAGGTCAGCAGGGATAACTTGCAGGTCTGGCAGCAGGGATAACTTGCAGGTCTGGCAGCAGGGATAACTTGCAGGTCTGGCAGCAGGGATAACTTGCAGGTCTGGCAGCAGGGATAACTTGCAGGTGTGGCAGCAGGGATAACTTGCAGGTCTGCAGCAGGGATAACTTGCAGGTCTGCAGCAGGGATAACTTGCAGGTCTGGCAGCAGCAGGGATAACTTGCAGGTCTGGCAGCGGGGATAACTTGCAGGTCTGGCAGCAGGGATAACTTGCAGGTGTGGCCAGCAGGGATAACTTGCAGGTCTGCAGCAGGGATAACTTGCAGGTCAGCAGGGATAACTTGCAGGTCTTGCAGCAGGGATAACTTGCAGGTCTGGCAGCAGGGATAACTTGCAGGTCTGGCAGCCGGGATAACTTGCAGCAGGGATAACTTGCAGGTCTGACAGCAGGGATAACTTGCAGGTCTGGCAGCAGGATAACTTGCAGGTCTGGCAGCAGGGATAACTTGCAGCAGTAACTTGCAGGTCTGGCAGCAGGGATAACTTGCAGGTCTGGCAGCAGCAGTGATAACATCCTGGGCTGGCAGCAGGGATTACTTGCAGGTCTGGCAGCAGGGATAACTTGCAGGTCTGGCAGCAGGGATAACTTGCAGGGGATCTTGCAGGTCAGCAGGGATAACTTGCAGGTCTGGCAGCAGGGATAACTTGCAGGTCTGGCAGGAGGGATATCTTGCAGGTCTGGCATAACTTGCAGGTCTGGCAGCAGGGATAACTTGCAGGTCTTGGACTGCAGGGATAACTTGCAGGTCTGGCAGCAGTGATAACTTGCAGGTCTGCCAGCAGGGATATCTTGCAGGTCTGGCAGCAGGGATAACTTGCAGGTCTGCCAGCAGGGATAACTTGCAGGTCTGGCAGCAGGGATAACTTGCAGGTCTGGCAGCAGGGATAACTTGCAGGTCTGGCAGCAGGGATAACTTGCAGGTCTGGTAGCAGGGATAACTTGCTGGCAGGTCTGCAGGTCAGCAGGGATAACTTGCAGGTCTGGCAGCAGGGATAACTTGCAGGTCTGGCAGCAGGGATAACTTGCAGGTCTGGCAGCAGGGATAACTTGCAGGTCTGGCAGCAGGGATAACTTGCAGGTCTGGCAGCAGGGATAACTTGCAGGTCTGGCAGCAGGGATAACTTGCAGGTCTGGCAGCAGGGATAACTTGCAGGTCTGGCAGCAGGGATAACTTGCAGGTCTGGCAGCAGGGATAACTTGCAGGTCTGGCAGCAGGGATAACTTGCAGGTCTGGCAGCAGGGATAACTTGCAGGTCTGGCAGCAGGGATAACTTGCAGGTCTGGCAGCAGGGATAACTTGCAGGTCTGGCAGCAGGGATAACTTGCAGGTCTGGCAGCAGGGATAACTTGCAGGTCTGGCAGCAGGGATAACTTGCAGGTCTGGCAGCAGGGATAACTTGCAGGTCTGGCAGCAGGGATAACTTGCAGGTCTGGCAGCAGGGATAACTTGCAGGTCTGATAACTTGTAGGTCTGGCAGCAGGGATAACTTGTAGGTCTGGCAGCAGGGATAACTTGCTGGTCTGGCAGCAGGGATAACTTGTAGGTCTGCCAGCAGGGATAACTTGCAGGTCTGGCAGCAGGGATAACTTGCTGGTCTGGCAGCAGGGATAACTTGTAGGTCTGGCAGCAGGGATAACTTGCAGGTCTGGCAGCAGGGATAACTTGTAGGTCTGGCAGCAGGGATAACTTGCAGGTCTGGCAGCAGGGATAACTTGCTGGTCTGGCAGCAGGGATAACTTGTAGGTCTGGCAGCAGGGATAACTTGCAGGTCTGGCAGCAGGGATAACTTGTAGGTCTGGCAGCAGGGATAACTTGTAGGTCTGGCAGCAGGGATAACTTGTAGGTCTGGCAGCAGGGATAACTTGTAGGTCTGGCAGCAGGGATAACTTGCAGGTCTGGCAGCAGGGATAACTTGCAGGTCTGGCAGCAGGGATAACTTGCAGGTCTGGCAGCAGGGATAACTTGCAGGTCTGGCAGCAGGGATAACTTGCAGGTCTGGCAGCAGGGATAACTTGCAGGTCTGGCAGCAGGGATAACTTGCAGGTCTGGCAGCAGGGATAACTTGCAGGTCTGGCAGCAGGGATAACTTGCAGGTCTGGCAGCAGGGATAACTTGCAGGTCTGGCAGCAGGGATAACTTGCAGGTCTGGCAGCAGGGATAACTTGCAGGTCTGCCAGCAGGGATAACTTGCAGGTCTGGCAGCAGGGATAACTTGCAGGTCTGGCAGCAGGGATAACTTGCAGGTCTGGCAGCAGGGATAACTTGCAGGTCTGGCAGCAGGGATAACTTGCAGGTCTGGCAGCAGGGATAACTTGCAGGTCTGCCAGCAGGGATAACTTGCAGGTCTGGCAGCAGGGATAACTTGCAGGTCTGGCAGCAGGGATAACTTGTAGGTCTGGCAGCAGGGATAACTTGCAGGTCTGCCAGCAGGGATAACTTGCAGGTCTGGCAGCAGGGATAACTTGCAGGTCTGGCAGCAGGGATAACTTGTAGGTCTGGCAGCAGGGATAACTTGCAGGTCTGGCAGCAGGGATAACTTGCAGGTCTGGCAGCAGGGATAACTTGCAGGTCTGGCAGCAGGGATAACTTGCAGGTCTGGCAGCAGGGATAACTTGCAGGTCTGGCAGCAGGGATAACTTGCAGGTCTGGCAGCAGGGATAACTTGCAGGTCTGCCAGCAGGGATAACTTGCAGGTCTGCCAGCAGGGATAACTTGCAGGTCTGGCAGCAGGGATAACTTGCAGGTCTGCCAGCAGGGATAACTTGCAGGTCTGCCAGCAGGGATAACTTGCAGGTCTGCCAGCAGGGATAACTTGCAGGTCTGGCAGCAGGGATAACTTGCAGGTCTGGCAGCAGGGATAACTTGCAGGTCTGCCAGCAGGGATAACTTGCAGGTCTGGCAGCAGGGATAACTTGCAGGTCTGCCAGCAGGGATAACTTGCAGGTCTGATAACTTGCAGGTCTGCCAGCAGGGATAACTTGCAGGTCTGCCAGCAGGGATAACTTGCAGGTCTGGCAGCAGGGATAACTTGCAGGTCTGGCAGCAGGGATAACTTGCAGGTCTGGCAGCAGGGATAACTTGCAGGTCTGCCAGCAGGGATAACTTGCAGGTCTGCCAGCAGGGATAACTTGCAGGTCTGGCAGCAGGGATAACTTGCAGGTCTGGCAGCAGGGATAACTTGCAGGTCTGCCAGCAGGGATAACTTGCAGGTCTGGCAGCAGGGATAACTTGCAGGTCTGGCAGCAGGGATAACTTGCAGGTCTGGCAGCAGGGATAACTTGCAGGTCTGGCAGCAGGGATAACTTGCAGGTCTGGCAGCAGGGATAACTTGCAGGTCTGGCAGCAGGGATAACTTGCAGGTCTGGCAGCAGGGATAACTTGCAGGTCTGGCAGCAGGGATAACTTGCAGGTCTGGCAGCAGGGATAACTTGCAGGTCTGGCAGGTAACTTGCAGGTCTGGCAGCAGGGATAACTTGCAGGTCTGGCAGCAGGGATAACTTGCAGGTCTGGCAGCAGGGATAACTTGCAGGTCTGGCAGCAGGGATAACTTGCAGGTCTGGCAGCAGGGATAACTTGCAGGTCTGGCAGCAGGGATAACTTGCAGGTCTGGCAGCAGGGATAACTTGCAGGTCTGGCAGCAGGGATAACTTGCAGGTCTGGCAGCAGGGATAACTAGCAGGTCAGGTCTGGCAGCAGGGATAACTTGCAGGTCTGGCAGCAGGGATAACTTGCAGGTCTGGCAGCAGGGATAACTTGCAGGTCTGGCAGCAGGGATAACTTGCAGGTCTGGCAGCAGGGATAACTTGCAGGTCTGGCAGCAGGGATAACTTGCAGGTCTGGCAGCAGGGATAACTTGCAGGTCTGGCAGCAGGGATAACTTGCAGGTCTGGCAGCAGGGATAACTTGCAGGTCTGGCAGCAGGGATAACTTGCAGGTCTGGCAGCAGGGATAACTTGCAGGTCTGGCAGCAGGCAGGTCTGGCAGCTTGCAGGTCTGGCAGCAGGGATAACTTGCAGGTCTGGCAGCAGGGATAACTTGCAGGTCTGGCAGCAGGGATAACTTGCAGGTCTGACAGCAGGGATAACTTGCAGGTCTGGCAGCAGGGATAACTTGCAGGTCTGGCAGCAGGGATAACTTGCAGGTCTGGCAGCAGGGATAACTTGCAGGTCTGGCAGCAGGTCTGGCATAACTTGCAGGTCTTGCAGCAGGGATAACTTGCAGGTCTGGCAGCAGGGATAACTTGCAGGTCTGGCAGCAGGGATAACTTGAAGGTCTGAGCAGGGATAACTTGCAGGTGTGGCAGCAGGGATAACTTGCAGGTGTGGCAGCAGGGATAACTTGCAGGAGCAGGGATAACTTGCAGGTCTGGCAGCAGGGATAACTTGCAGGTCTGGCAGCAGGGATAACTTGCAGGTCTGGCAGCAGGGATAACTTGCAGGTCTGGCAGCAGGGATAACTTGCAGGTCTGGCAGCAGGGATAACTTGCAGGTCTGGCAGCAGGGATAACTTGCAGGTCTGGCAGCAGGGATAACTTGCAGGTCTGGCAGCAGGGATAACTTGCAGGTCTGGCAGCAGGGATAACTTGCAGGTCTGGCAGCAGGGATAACTTGCAGGTCTGGCAGCAGGGATAACTTGCAGGTCTGGCAGCAGGGATAACTTGCAGGTCTGGCAGCAGGGATAACTTGCAGGTCTGGCAGCAGGGATAACTTGCAGGTCTGGCAGCAGGGATAACTTGCAGGTCTGGCAGCAGGGATAACTTGCAGGTCTGGCAGCAGGGATAACTTGCAGGTCTGGCAGCAGGGATAACTTGCAGGTCTGGCAGCAGGGATAACTTGCAGGTCTGGCAGCAGGGATAACTTGCAGGTCTGGCAGCAGGGATAACTTGCAGGTCTGGCAGCAGGGATAACTTGCAGGTCTGGCAGCAGGGATAACTTGCAGGTCTGGCAGCAGGGATAACTTGCAGGTCTGGCAGCAGGGATAACTTGCAGGTCTGGCAGCAGGGATAACTTGCAGGTCTGGCAGCAGGGATAACTTGCAGGTCTGGCAGCAGGGATAACTTGCAGGTCTGGCAGCAGGGATAACTTGCAGGTCTGGCAGCAGGGATAACTTGCAGGTCTGGCAGCAGGGATAACTTGCAGGTCTGGCAGCAGGGATAACTTGCAGGTCTGGCAGCAGGGATAACTTGCAGGTCTGGCAGCAGGGATAACTTGCAGGTCTGGCAGCAGGGATAACTTGCAGGTCTGGCAGCAGGGATAACTTGCAGGTCTGGCAGCAGGGATAACTTGCAGGTCTGGCAGCAGGGATAACTTGCAGGTCTGGCAGCAGGGATAACTTGCAGGTCTGGCAGCAGGGATAACTTGCAGGTCTGGCAGCAGGGATAACTTGCAGGTCTGGCAGCAGGGATAACTTGCAGGTCTGGCAGCAGGGATAACTTGCAGGTCTGGCAGCAGGGATAACTTGCAGGTCTGGCAGCAGGGATAACTTGCTGGTCTAACTTGGCAGCAGGGATAACTTGCAGGTCTGGAAGCAGGGATAACTTGCAGGTAACTTGCAGGTCTGGCAGCAGGGATAACTTGCAGGTCTGCAGGTCAGCAGGGATAACTTGCAGGGCAGCAGGGATAACTTGGGTCTGCCAGCAGGGATAACTTGCAGCTCTGCCAGCAGCAGGGATAACTTGCAGGTCTGACAGCAGGGATAACTTGCAGGTCTGGCAGCAGGGATAACTTGCAGGTCTGGCAGCAGGGATAACTTGCAGGTCTGACAGCAGGGATAACTTGCAGGTCTGGCAGCAGGGATAACTTGCAGGTCTGGCAGCAGGGATAACTTGCAGGTCTGGCAGCAGGGATAACTTGCAGGTCTGGCAGCAGGGATAACTTGCAGGTCTGGCAGGTCAGCAGGGATAACTTGCAGGTCTGACAGCAGGGATAACTTGCAGGTCTGGCAGCAGTTGCAGGTCAGCAGGGATATCTTGCAGGTCTGGCAGCAGGGATAACTTGCAGGTCTGCAGGTCAGCAGGGATAACTTGCAGGTCTGGCAGCAGGGATAACTTGCAGGTCTGGCAGCAGGGATAACTTGCAGGTCTGGCAGCAGGGATAACTTGCAGGTCTGGCAGCAGGGATAACTTGCAGGTCTGGCAGCAGGGATAACTTGCAGGTCTGGCAGCAGGGATAACTTGCAGGTCTGGCAGCAGGGATAACTTGCAGGTCTGGCAGCAGGGATAACTTGCAGGTCTGGCAGCAGGGATAACTTGCAGGTCTGGCAGCAGGGATAACTTGCAGGTCTGGCAGCAGGGATAACTTGCAGGTCTGGCAGCAGGGATAACTTGCAGGTCTGGCAGCAGGGATAACTTGCAGGTCTGGCAGCAGGGATAACTTGCAGGTCTGGCAGCAGGGATAACTTGCAGGTCTGGCAGCAGGGATAACTTGCAGGTCTGGCAGCAGGGATAACTTGCAGGTCTGGCAGCAGGGATAACTTGCAGGTCTGGCAGCAGGGATAACTTGCAGGTCTGGCAGCAGGGATAACTTGCAGGTCTGGCAGCAGGGCATAGCACTTGCAGGTCTGGCAGCAGGGATAACTTGCAGGTCTGGGTCTGGCAGCAGGGATAACTTGCAGGTCTGGCAGCAGGGATAACTTGCAGGTCTGGCAGCAGGGATAACTTGCAGGTCTGGCAGCAGGGATAACTTGCAGGTCTGGCAGCAGGGATAACTTGCAGGTCTGGCAGCAGGGATAACTTGCAGGTCTGGCAGCAGGGATAACTTGCAGGCAGGGATAACTTGCAGGTCTGGCAGCAGGGATAACTTGCAGGTCTGGCAGCAGGGATAACTTGCAGGTCTGGCAGCAGGGATAACTTGCAGGTCTGGCAGCAGGGATAACTTGCAGGTCTGGCAGCAGGAATAGCAGGGATAACTTGTAGGTCTGGCAGCAGGGATAACTTGCAGGTCTGGCAGCAGGGATAACTTGCAGGTCTGGCAGCAGGGATAACTTGCAGGTCTGGCAGCAGGGATAACTTGCAGGTCTGGCAGCAGGGATAACTTGCAGGTCTGGCAGCAGGGATAACTTGCAGGTCTGGCAGCAGACATAACTTGTAGATCTGGCAGCAGGGATAACTTACAGGTCTGGCAGCAGGGATAACTTGCAGGTCTGGCAGCAGGGATAACTTGCAGGTCTGGCAGTAGGGATAACTTGCAGGTCTGGCAGCAGGGATAACTTGCAGGTCTGGCAGCAGGGATAACTTGCAGGTCTGGCAGCAGGGATAACTTGCAGGTCTGCCAGCAGGGATAACTTGCAGGTCTGGCAGCAGGGATAACTTGCAGGTCTGGTAGCAGGGATAACTTGCAGGTCTGGCAGCAGGGATAACTTGCAGGTCTGGCAGCAGGGATAACTTGCAGGTCTGCCAGCAGGGATAACTTGCAGGTCTGGCAGCAGGGATAACTTGCAGGTCTGGCAGTAGGGATAACTTGCAGGTCTGGCAGCAGGGATAACTTGCAGGTCTGGCAGCAGGGATAACTTGCAGGTCTGGCAGCAGGGATAACTTGCAGGTCTGGCAGCAGGGATAACTTGCAGGTCTGGCAGCAGCAGGGATAACTTGCAGGTCTGGCAGCAGGGATAACTTGCAGGTCTGGCAGCAGGGATAACTTGCAGGTCTGGCAGCAGGGATAACTTGCAGGTCTGGCAGCAGGGATAACTTGCAGGTCTGGCAGCAGGGATAACTTGCAGGTCTGGCAGCAGGGATAACTTGCAGGTCTGCCAGCAGGGATAACTTGCAGGTCTGGCAGCAGCAGGGATAACTTGCAGGTCTGGCAGCAGGGATAACTTGCAGGTCTGCCAGCAGGGATAACTTGCAGGTCTGGCAGCAGGGATAACTTGCTGGTCTGGCAGCAGGGATAACTTGCAGGTCTGGCAGCAGGGATAACTTGCAGGTCTGGCAGTAGGGATAACTTGCAGGTCTGGCAGCAGGGATAACTTGCAGGTCTGCCAGCAGGGATAACTTGCAGGTCTGGCAGCAGGGATAACTTGCAGGTCTGGCAGCAGGGATAACTTGCAGGTCTGGCAGCAGTGATAACTTCTTACAGGACGCGGTAGATAAACAATATTCCTACCTTGCCGGAGAGGTAGTTTGGTACTGTCTTCTTCGCTTCCTGTTCAGCAAAATAGAAAAGTGATTATTTCAGAAGTTTGGTTTTATTCACTACAAAAAATTGTGTTATAATATTTATATGTCCTGGAAGTAGGTTGGTAGACAACAACCACACAGGGAGGTACTACCATCCTGTGGTAGTAGGTTGGTAGACAACAACCACACAGGGAGGTACTACCATCCTGTGGTAGTAGGTTGGTAGACAACAACCACACAGGGAGGTACTACCATCCTGTGGTAGTAGGTTGGTAGACAACAACCACACAGGGAGGTACTACCATCCTGTGGTAGTAGGTTGGTAGACAACAACCACACAGGGAGGTACTACCATCCTGTGGTAGTAGGTTGGTAGACAACAACCACCCTGGGACGTGCTTCCGTCCTGTGGTAGTAGGTTGGTAGACAACAACCACACAGGGAGGTACTACCATCCTGTGGTAGTAGGTTGGTAGACAACAACCACACAGGGAGGTACTACCATCCTGTGGTAGTAGGTTGGTAGACAACAACCACACAGGGAGGTACTACCATCCTGTGGTAGTAGGTTGGTAGACAACAACCACACAGGGAGGTACTACCATCCTGTGGTAGTAGGTTGGTAGACAACAACCACACAGGGAGGTACTACCATCCTGTGGTAGTAGGTTGGTAGACAACAACCACACAGGGAGGTACTACCATCCTGTGGTAGTAGGTTGGTAGACAACAACCACACAGGGAGGTACTACCATCCTGTGGTAGTAGGTTGGTAGACAACAACCACACAGGGAGGTACTACCATCCTGTGGTAGTAGGTTGGTAGACAACAACCACACAGGGAGGTACTACCATCCTGTGGTAGTAGGTTGGTAGACAACAACCACACAGGGAGGTACTACCATCCTGTGGTAGTAGGTTGGTAGACAACAACCACACAGGGAGGTACTACCATCCTGTGGTAGTAGGTTGGTAGACAACAACCACACAGGGAGGTACTACCATCCTGTGGTAGTAGGTTGGTAGACAACAACCACACAGGGAGGTACTACCATCCTGTGGTAGTAGGTTGGTAGACAACAACCACACAGGGAGGTACTACCATCCTGTGGTAGTAGGTTGGTAGACAACAACCACACAGGGAGGTACTACCATCCTGTGGTAGTAGGTTGGTAGACAACAACCACACAGGGAGGTACTACCATCCTGTGGTAGTAGGTTGGTAGACAACAACCACACAGGGAGGTACTACCATCCTGTGGTAGTAGGTTGGTAGACAACAACCACACAGGGAGGTACTACCATCCTGTGGTAGTAGGTTGGTAGACAACAACCACACAGGGAGGTACTACCATCCTGTGGTAGTAGGTTGGTAGACAACAACCACACAGGGAGGTACTACCATCCTGTGGTAGTAGGTTGGTAGACAACAACCACACAGGGAGGTACTACCATCCTGTGGTAGTAGGTTGGTAGACAACAACCACACAGGGAGGTACTACCATCCTGTGGTAGTAGGTTGGTAGACAACAACCACACAGGGAGGTACTACCATCCTGTGGTAGTAGGTTGGTAGACAACAACCACACAGGGAGGTACTACCATCCTGTGGTAGTAGGTTGGTAGACAACAACCACACAGGGAGGTACTACCATCCTGTGGTAGTAGGTTGGTAGACAACAACCACACAGGGAGGTACTACCATCCTGTGGTAGTAGGTTGGTAGACAACAACCACACAGGGAGGTACTACCATCCTGTGGTAGTAGGTTGGTAGACAACAACCACACAGGGAGGTACTACCATCCTGTGGTAGTAGGTTGGTAGACAACAACCACACAGGGAGGTACTACCATCCTGTGGTAGTAGGTTGGTAGACAACAACCACACTGGGAGGTACTACCATCCTGTGGTAGTAGGTTGGTAGACAACAACCACACTGGGAGGTACTACCATCCTGTGGTAGTAGGTTGGTAGACAACAACCACACAGGGAGGTACTACCATCCTGTGGTAGTAGGTTGGTAGACAACAACCACACAGGGAGGTACTACCATCCTGTGGTAGTAGGTTGGTAGACAACAACCACACAGGGAGGTACTACCATCCTGTGGTAGTAGGTTGGTAGACAACAACCACACAGGGAGGTACTACCATCCTGTGGTAGTAGGTTGGTAGACAACAACCACACAGGGAGGTACTACCATCCTGTGGTAGTAGGTTGGTAGACAACAACCACCCAGGGAGGTACTACCATCCTGTGGTAGTAGGTTGGTAGACAACAACCACCCAGGGAGGTACTACCATCCTGTGGTAGTAGGTTGGTAGACAACAACCACCCAGGGAGGTACTACCATCCTGTGGTAGTAGGTTGGTAGACAACAACCACCCTGGGAGGTACTACCATCCTGTGGTAGTAGGTTGGTAGACAACAACCACCCAGGGAGGTACTACCATCCTGTGGTAGTAGGTTGGTAGACAACAACCACACTGGGAGGTACTACCATCCTGTGGTAGTAGGTTGGTAGACAACAACCACCCTGGGAGGTACTACCATCCTGTGGTAGTAGGTTGGTAGACAACAACCACACTGGGAGGTACTACCATCCTGTGGTAGTAGGTTGGTAGACAACAACCACACTGGGAGGTACTACCATCCTGTGGTAGTAGGTTGGTAGACAACAACCACACAGGGAGGTACTACCATCCTGTGGTAGTAGGTTGGTAGACAACAACCACCCAGGGAGGTACTACCATCCTGTGGTAGTAGGTTGGTAGACAACAACCACCCAGGGAGGTACTACCATCCTGTGGTAGTAGGTTGGTAGACAACAACCAACCAGGGAGGTACTACCATCCTGTGGTAGTAGGTTGGTAGACACCAACCACCCTGGGAGGAACTACCATCCTGTGGTAGTAGGTTGGTAGACACCAACCACCCAGGGAGGTACTACCATCCTGTGGTAGTAGGTTGGTAGACAACAACCACCCAGGGAGGTACTACCATCCTTTGGTAGTAGGTTGGTAGACAACAACTACCCAAAGAGGTTCTACCATCCTGTGGTAGTAGGTTGGTAGACAACAACCACCCTGGGAGGTACTACCATCCTGTGGTAGTAGGTTGGTAGACAACAACCACCCAGGGAGGTACTACCGTCCTGTGGTAGTAGGTTGGTAGACAACAACCACCCTGGGAGGTACTACCATCCTTTGGTAGTAGGTTGGTAGACAACAACCACCCAGGGAGGTACTACCATCCTGTGGGAGTATGTTGGTAGACAACAACCACCCTGTGAGGTACTACCATCCTGTCGTAGTAGGTTGGTAGACAGGAACCACCCAGGGAGGTACTACCGTCCTGTGGTAGTAGGTTGGTAGACAACAACAACCCTGGGAGGTACTACCGTCCTGTGGTAGTAAGTTGGTTGACAACAATGACCCAGGGAGGTACTGCCATCCTGTGGTAGTAGGTTGGTAGACAGGAACAACCCAGGGAGGTACTACCATCCTGTGGTAGTAGGTTGGTAGACAACAACAACCCTGGGAGGTACTACCGTCCTGTGGTAGTAGGTTGGTAGACAACAACTACCCAGGGAGGTACTACCATCCTGTGGTAGTAGGTTGGTAGACAGCAACCACCCTGGGAGGTACTACCATCCTGTGGTAGTAGGTTGGTAGACAGCAACCACCCTGGGAGGTACTACCATCCTGTGGTAGTAGGTTGTTAGACAACAACCACCCAGGGACGAACTACCGTCCTGTGGTAGTAGGTCGGTAGACAACAACCACCCAGGGAGGTACTACCGTCCTGTGGTAGTAGGTTGGTAGACAACAACCAACCTGGGAGGTAGTACCGTCCTGTGGTAGTAGGCTGGTAGACAACAACTACCCAGGGAGGTACTACAGTCCTGTGGTAGTAGGTTGGTAGACAACAACTACCCTGGGAGGTACTACCGTCCTGTGGTAGTAGGTTGGTAGACAACAACCACCCAGGGAGGTACTACCGTCCTGTGGTAGTAGGTTGGTAGACAACAACCACCCAGGGAGGTACTACCATCCTGTGGTAGTAGGTTGGTAGACAACAACCACCCAGGGAGGTACTACCATCCTGTGGTAGTAGGTTGGTAGACAACAACCACCCAGGGAGGTACTACCATCCTGTGGTAGTAGGTTGGTAGACAACAACCACCCAGGGAGGTACTACCATCCTGTGGTAGTAGGTTGGTAGACAACAACCACCCAGGGAGGTACTACCATCCTGTGGTAGTAGGTTGGTAGACAACAACCACCCAGGGAGGTACTACCATCCTGTGGTAGTAGGTTGGTAGACAACAACCACCCTGGGAGGTACTACCATCCTGTGGTAGTAGGTTGGTAGACAACAACCACCCTGGGAGGTACTATCATCCTGTGGTAGTAGGTTGGTAGACAACAACTACACCTGGGAGGTACTACCATCCTGTGGTAGTAGGTTGGTAGACAACAACCACCCTGGGAGGTACTACCATCCTGTGGTAGTAGGTTGGTAGACAGCAACCACCCTGGGAGGTAATACCATCCTGTGGTAGTAGGTTGGTAGACAACAACCACCCTGGGAGGTACTACCATCCTGTGGTTGTAGGTTGGTAGACAACAACCACCTGGGAGGTACTACCATCCTGTGGTAGTAGGTTGGTAGACAACAACCACCCTGGGAGGTACTACCATCCTGTGGTAGTAGGTTGGTAGACAACAACCACCCTGGGAGGTACTACCATCCTGTGGTAGTAGGTTGGTAGACAACAACCACCCTGGGAGGTACTATCATCCTGTGGTAGTAGGTTGGTAGACAGCAACCACCCTGAGAGGTACTACCATCCTGTGGTAGTAGGTTGGTAGACAACAACCACCCTGGGAGGTACTACCATCCTGTGGTAGTAGGTTGGTAGACAACAACCACCCTGGGAGGTACTACCATCCTGTGGTAGTAGGTTGGTAGACAACAACCACCCTGGGAGGTACTACCGTCCTGTGGTAGTAGGTTGGTAGACAACAACCACCCTGGGAGGTACTACCATCCTGTGGTAGTAGGTTGGTAGACAACAACCACCCTGGGAGGTACTACCGTCCTGTGGTAGTAGGTTGGTAGACAACAACCACCCAGGGAGGTACTACCATCCTGTGGTAGTAGGTTGGTAGACAACAACCACCCTGGGAGGTACTACCATCCTGTGGTAGTAGGTTGGTAGACAACAACCACACTGGGAGGTACTACCATCCTGTGGTAGTAGGTTGGTAGACAACAACCACACAGGGAGGTACTACCATCCTGTGGTAGTAGGTTGGTAGACAACAACCACACTGGGAGGTACTACCATCCTGTGGTAGTAGGTTGGTAGACAACAACCACCCAGGGAGGTACTACCATCCTGTGGTAGTAGGTTGGTAGACAACAACCACCCAGGGAGGTACTACCATCCTGTGGTAGTAGGTTGGTAGACAACAACCACACAGGGAGGTACTACCATCCTGTGGTAGTAGGTTGGTAGACAACAACCACACAGGGAGGTACTACCATCCTGTGGTAGTAGGTTGGTAGACAACAACCACACAGGGAGGTACTACCATCCTGTGGTAGTAGGTTGGTAGACAACAACCACACAGGGAGGTACTACCATCCTGTGGTAGTAGGTTGGTAGACAACAACCACCCAGGGAGGTACTACCATCCTGTGGTAGTAGGTTGGTAGACAACAACCACACAGGGAGGTACTACCATCCTGTGGTAGTAGGTTGGTAGACAACAACCACACAGGGAGGTACTACCATCCTGTGGTAGTAGGTTGGTAGACAACAACCACACAGGGAGGTACTACCATCCTGTGGTAGTAGGTTGGTAGACAGCAACCACCCAGGGAGGTACTACCATCCTGTGGTAGTAGGTTGGTAGACAGCAACCACCCAGGGAGGTACTACCATCCTGTGGTAGTAGGTTGGTAGACAACAACCACCCAGGGAGGTACTACCATCCTGTGGTAGTAGGTTGGTAGACAGCAACCACCCAGGGAGGTACTACCATCCTGTGGTAGTAGGTTGGTAGACAACAACCACCCAGGGAGGTACTACCATCCTGTGGTAGTAGGTTGGTAGACAGCAACCACCCAGGGAGGTACTACCATCCTGTGGTAGTAGGTTGGTAGACAGCAACCACCCAGGGAGGTACTACCATCCTGTGGTAGTAGGTTGGTAGACAGGAACCACACTGGGAGGTGTTACCCTCCTGTGGTAGTAGGTTGGTAGACAGCAACCACCCATGGAGGTACTACCATCCTGTGGTAGTAGGTTGGTAGACAGCAACCACCCAGGGAGGTTCTACCATCCTGTGGTAGTAGGTTGGTAGACAGCAACCACCAGGGTGGTACTACCATCCTGTGGTAGTAGGTTGGTAGACAGCAACCACCCAGGGAGGTACTACCATCCTGTGGTAGTAGGTTGGTAGACAGCAACCACCCAGGGAGGTACTACCATCCTGTGGTAGTAGGTTGGTAGACAGCAACCACCCAGGGAGGTACTACCATCCTGTGGTAGTAGGTTGGTAGACAGCAACCACACAGGGAGGTACTACCATCCTGTGGTAGTAGGTTGGTAGACAACAACCACACTGGGAGGTACTACCATCCTGTGGTAGTAGGTTGGTAGACAGCAACCACACTGGGAGGTACTACCATCCTGTGGTAGTAGGTTGGCAGACAGCAACCACCCAGGGAGGTACTACCATCCTGTGGTAGTAGGTTGGTAGACAGCAACCACCTGGGAGGTACTACCATCCTGTTGTAGTAGGTTGGTAAACAGCAACCATCCAGTGAGGTACTACCATTCTGTGGTATTAGGTTGGTAGACACAACCACCCAGGAAGCTACTACCGTCCTTTGGTAGTAGGCTGGTAGACAACAACCACCCAGGGAGGTACTACCATCCTGTGGTAGTAGGTTGGTAGACAGCAACCACCCAGGGAGGTACTACCATCCTGTGGTAGTAGGTTGGTAGACAACAACCACCAGGGAGGTACTACCATCCTGTGGTAGTAGGTTGGTAGACAGCAACCACCCAGGGAGGTACTACCATCCTGTGGTAGTAGGTTGGTAGACAACAACCACCAGGGAGGTACTACCATCCTGTGGTAGTAGGTTGGTAGACAACAACCACCAGGGAGGTACTACCATCCTGTGGTAGTAGGTTGGTAGACAGCAACCACCCAGGGAGGTACTACCATCCTGTGGTAGTAGGTTGGTAGACAGCAACCACCCAGGGAGGTACTACCATCCTGTGGTAGTAGGTTGGTAGACAGCAACCACCCAGGGAGGTACTACCATCCTGTGGTAGTAGGTTGGTAGACAACAACCACCCAGGGAGGTACTACCATCCTGTGGTAGTAGGTTGGTAGACAGCAACCACCCAGGGAGGTACTACCGTCCTGTGGTAGTAGGTTGGTAGACAACAACCACCCAGGGAGGTACTACCATCCTGTGGTAGTAGGTTGGTAGACAGCAACCACCCAGGGAGGTACTACCATCCTGTGGTAGTAGGTTGGTAGACAGCAACCACCCAGGAGGTACTACCATCCTGTGGTAGTAGGTTGGTAGACAGCAACCACCCAGGGAGGTACTACCATCCTGTGGTAGTAGGTTGGTAGACAGCAACCACCCAGGGAGGTACTACCATCCTGTGGTAGTAGGTTGGTAGACAGCAACCACCCAGGGAGGTACTACCGTCCTGTGGTAGTAGGTTGGTAGACAGCAACCACCCAGGGAGGTACTACCATCCTGTGGTAGTAGGTTGGTAGACAGCAACCACCCAGGGAGGTACTACCATCCTGTGGTAGTAGGTTGGTAGACAGCAACCACCCAGGGAGGTACTACCGTCCTGTGGTAGTAGGTTGGTAGACAGCAACCACCCAGGGAGGTACTACCATCCTGTGGTAGTAGGTTGGTAGACAGCAACCACCCAGGGAGGTACTACTGTCCTGTGGTAGTAGGTTGGTAGACAGCAACCACCCAGGGAGGTACTACTGTCCTGTGGTAGTAGGTTGGTAGACAGCAACCACCCAGGGAGGTACTACCATCCTGTGGTAGTAGGTTGGTAGACAGCAACCACTCAGGGAGGTACTACCATCCTGTGGTAGTAGGTTGGTAGACAGCAACCACCCAGGGAGGTACTACTGTCCTGTGGTAGTAGGTTGGTAGACAGCAACCACCCAGGGAGGTACTACCATCCTGTGGTAGTAGGTTGGTAGACAGCAACCACCCAGGGAGGTACTACCATCCTGTGGTAGTAGGTTGGTAGACAGCAACCACCCAGGGAGGTACTACCATCCTGTGGTAGTAGGTTGGTAGACAGCAACCACCCAGGGAGGTACTACCGTCACTACTGTGGTAGTAGGTTGGTAGACAGCAACCACCCAGGGAGGTACTACCATCCTGTGGTAGTAGGTTGGTAGACAGCAACCACCCAGGGAGGTACTACCATCCTGTGGTAGTAGGTTGGTAGACAGCAACCACCCAGGGAGGTACTACCGTCCTGTGGTAGTAGGTTGGTAGACAGCAACCACCCAGGGAGGTACTACCATCCTGTGGTAGTAGGTTGGTAGACAGCAACCACCCATGGAGGTACTACCATCCTGTGGTAGTAGGTTGGTAGACAGCAACCACCCAGGGAGGTACTACCGTCCTGTGGTAGTAGGTTGGTAGACAGCAACCACCCAGGGAGGTACTACCATCCTGTGGTAGTAGGTTGGTAGACAGCAACCACCAGGGAGGTACTACCATCCTGTGGTAGTAGGTTGGTAGACAGCAACCACCCAGGGAGGTACTACCGTCCTGTGGTAGTAGGTTGGTAGACAGCAACCACCCAGGGAGGTACTACCATCCTGTGGTAGTAGGTTGGTAGACAGCAACCACCCAGGGAGGTACTACCATCCTGTGGTAGTAGGTTGGTAGACAGCAACCACCCAGGGAGGTACTACCATCCTGTGGTAGTAGGTTGGTAGACAGCAACCACCCAGGGAGGTACTACCGTCCTGTGGTAGTAGGTTGGTAGACAGCAACCACCCAGGGAGGTACTACCGTCCTGTGGTAGTAGGTTGGTAGACAGCAACCACCCAGGGAGGTACTACCGTCCTGTGGTAGTAGGTTGGTAGACAGCAACCACCCAGGGAGGTACTACCGTCCTGTGGTAGTAGGTTGGTAGACAGCAACCACCCAGGGAGGTACTACCGTCCTGTGGTAGTAGGTTGGTAGACAGCAACCACCCAGGGAGATACTACCGTCCTGTGGTAGTAGGTTGGTAGACAGCAACCACCCAGGGAGGTACTACCATCCTGTGGTAGTAGGTTGGTAGACAACAACCACCCAGGGAGGTACTACCGTCCTGTGGTAGTAGGTTGGTAGACAGCAACCACCCAGGGAGATACTACCGTCCTGTGGTAGTAGGTTGGTAGACAACAACCACCCAGGGAGGTACTACCGTCCTGTGGTAGTAGGTTGGTAGACAACAACCACCCAGGGAGGTACTACCGTCCTGTGGTAGTAGGTTGGTAGACAGCAACCACCCAGGGAGATACTACCGTCCTGTGGTAGTAGGTTGGTAGACAACAACCACCCAGGGAGGTACTACCGTCCTGTGGTAGTAGGTTGGTAGACAGCAACCACCCAGGGAGGTACTACCGTCCTGTGGTAGTAGGTTGGTAGACAGCAACCACCCAGGGAGGTACTACCGTCCTGTGGTAGTAGGTTGGTAGACAGCAACCACCCAGGGAGGTACTACCATCCTGTGGTAGTAGGTTGGTAGACAACAACCACCCAGGGAGGTACTACCATCCTGTGGTAGTAGGTTGGTAGACAGCAACCACCCAGGGAGGTACTACCATCCTGTGGTAGTAGGTTGGTAGACAGCAACCACCCAGGGAGGTACTACCGTCCTGTGGTAGTAGGTTGGTAGACAACAACCACCCAGGGAGGTACTACCATCCTGTGGTAGTAGGTTGGTAGACAGCAACCACCCAGGGAGGTACTACCATCCTGTGGTAGTAGGTTGGTAGACAGCAACCACCCAGGGAGGTACTACCATCCTGTGGTAGTAGGTTGGTAGACAGCAACCACCCAGGGAGGTACTACCATCCTGTGGTAGTAGGTTGGTAGACAGCAACCACCCAGGGAGGTACTACCATCCTGTGGTAGTAGGTTGGTAGACAGCAACCACCCAGGGAGGTACTACCATCCTGTGGTAGTAGGTTGGTAGACAGCAACCACCCAGGGAGGTACTACCGTCCTGTGGTAGTAGGTTGGTAGACAGCAACCACCCAGGGAGGTACTACCATCCTGTGGTAGTAGGTTGGTAGACAGCAACCACCCAGGGAGGTACTACCGTCCTGTGGTAGTAGGTTGGTAGACAACAACCACCCAGGGAGGTACTACCATCCTGTGGTAGTAGGTTGGTAGACAGCAACCACCCAGGGAGGTACTACCGTCCTGTGGTAGTAGGTTGGTAGACAGCAACCACCCAGGGAGGTACTACCGTCCTGTGGTAGTAGGTTGGTAGACAACAACCACCCAGGGAGGTACTACCATCCTGTGGTAGTAGGTTGGTAGACAGCAACCACCCAGGGAGGTACTACCGTCCTGTGGTAGTAGGTTGGTAAAAAGCAACCACCCAGGGAGGTACTACCGTCCTGTGGTAGTAGGTTGGTAGACAGCAACCACCCAGGGAGGTACTACCATCCTGTGGTAGTAGGTTGGTAGACAGCAACCACCGAGGGAGGTACTACCGTTCTGTGGTAGTAGGTTGGTAGACAGCAACCATCCAGGGAGATAATACTGTCCTGTGGTAGTAGGTTGGTAGACAGCAACCACCCAGGGAGATGATACTGTCCTGTGGTAGTAGGTTGGTAGACAGCAACCACCCAGGGAGGTACTACCGTCCTGTGGTAGTAGGTTGGTAGACAGCAACCACCCAGGGAGATAATACTGTCCTGTGGTAGTAGGTTGGTAGACATTAACCACCCAGGGAGATAATACTGTCCTGTTGCAGTAGGTTGGTAGACAGCAATCACACAGGGAGGTACTACCGTCCTGTGGTAGTAGGATGGTAGACAGCAACCACCCAGGGAGATAATACTGTCCTGTGGTAGTAGGTTGGTAGACAGCAACCACCCAGGGAGATAATACTGTCCTGTGGTAGTAGGTTGGTAGACAGCTACCACCCAGGGAGATAATACTGTCCTGTGGTAGTAGGTTGGTAGACAGCAACCACCCAGGGAGATAATACTGTCCTGTGGTAGTAGGTTGGTAGACAGCAACCACCCAGGGAGATAATACTGTCCTGTGGTAGTAGGTTGGTAGACAGCAACCACCCAGGGAGATAATACTGTCCTGTGGTAGTAGGTTGGTAGACAACAACCTCCCAGGGAGATAATACTGTCCTGTGGTAGTAGGTTGGTAGACAGCAACCACCCAGGGATATAATACTGTCCTGTGGTAGTAGGTTGGTAGACAGCAACCACCCAGGGAGGTACTACCGTCCTGTGGTAGTAGGTTGGTAGACAGCAACCACCCAGGGAGATAATACTGTCCTGTGGTAGTAGGTTGGTAGACAGCAACCACCCAGGGAGATAATACTGTCCTGTGGTAGTAGGTTGGTAGACAGCAACCACCCAGGGAGATAATACTGTCCTGTGGTAGTAGGTTGGTAGACAGCAACCACCCAGGGAGATAATACTGTCCTGTAGTAGTAGGTTGGTAGACAGCAACAACCCAGGGAGATAATACTGTCCTGTGGTAGTAGGTTGGTAGACAGCAACCACCCAGGGAGATAATACTGTCCTGTGGTAGTAGGTTGGTAGACAGCAACCACCCAGGGAGGTACTACCGTCCTGTGGTAGTAGGTTGGTAGACAGCAACCACCCAGGGAGATAATACTGTCCTGTGGTAGTAGGTTGGTAGACAGCAACCACCCAGGGAGATAATACTGTCCTGTGGTAGTAAGTTGGTAGACAGCAACCACCCAGGGAGATAATACTGTCCTGTGGTAGTAGGTTGGTAGACAGCAACCACCCAGGGAGGTACTACCGTCCTGTGGTAGTAGGTTGGTAATCAGCAACCACCCAGGGAGATAATACTGTCCTGTGGTAGTAGGTTGGTAGACAGCAACCACCCAGGGAGATAATACTGTCCTGTTGTAGTAGGTTGGTAGACAGCAACCACCCAGGGAGGTACTACCGTCCTGTGGTAGTAGTTTGGTAGAGAGCAATCACCCAGGGAGATAATACTGTCCTGTGGTAGTAGGTTGGTAGACAGCAACCACCCAGGGAGATAATACTGTCCTGTGGAAGTAGGTTTGTAGACAGCAACCACCCAGGGAGATAATACTGTCCTGTGGTAGTAGGTTGGTAGACAGCAACTACCCAGGGAGATAATACTGTCCTGTGGTAGGTTGGTAGACAGCAACCACTCAGGGAGATAATTCTGTCCTGTGGTAGTAGGTTGGTAGACAGCAACCACCCAGGGAGATAATACTGTCCTGTGGTAGTAGGTTGGTAGACAGCAACCACCCAGGGAGATAATACTGTCCTGTGGTAGTAGGTTGGTAGACAGCAACCACCCAGGGAGATAATACTGTCCTGTGGTAGTAGGTTGGTAGACAGCAACCACCCAGGGAGATAATACTGTCCTGTGGTAGTAGGTTGGTAGACAGCAACCACCCTGGGAGATAATACTGTCCTGTGGTAGTAGGTTGGTAGACAGCAACCACCCAGGGACGTACTACCGTCACTACCGTCCTGTGGTAGTAGGTTGGTAGACAGTAACCACCCAGGGAGATAATACTGTCCTGTGGTAGTATGTTGGTAGACAGCAACCACCCAGGGAGATAATACTGTCCTGTGGTAGTAGGTTGGTAGACAGCAACCACCCAAGGAGGTACTACCGTCCTGTGGTAGTAGGTTGGTAGACAGCAACCACCCAGGGAGATAATACTGTCTTGTTGTAGTAGGTTGGTAGACAGCAGCCACCCAGGGAGATAATACTGTCCTGTGGTAGTAGGTTGGTAGACAGCAACCACCCAGGGAGGTACTACCGTCCTGTGGTAGTAGGTTGGTAGACAGCAACCACCCAGGGAGATAATACTGTCCTGTTATAGTAGGTTGGTAGACAGCAACCATCCAGGGAGATAATACTGTCCTGTGGTAGTAGGTTGGTAGACAGCAACCACCCAGGGAGGTACTACCGTCCTGTGGTAGTAGGTTGGTAGACAGCAACTACCCAGGGAGATAATACTGTCCTGCGGTAGTAGGTTGGTAGACAGCAACCACCCAGGGAGATAATACTGTCCTGTGGTAGTAGGTTGGTAGACAGCAACCATCCAGGGAGATAATACTGTCCTGTGGTAGTAGGTTGGTAGACAGCAACCACCCAGGGAGATACTACCGTCCTGTGGTAGTAGGTTGGTAGACAGCAACCACCCAGGGAGGTACTATCGTCCTGTGGTAGTAGGTTGGTAGACAGCAACCACCCAGGGAGATACTACCGTCCTGTGGTAGTAGGTTGGTAGACAGCAACCACCCAGGGAGGTACTACCGTCCTGTGGTAGTAGGTTGGTAGACAGCAACCACCGAGGGAGATACTACCGTCCTGTGGTAGGAGGTTGGTAGACAGCATCCACCCAGGGAGATACTACCGTCCTGTGGTAGTAGGTTGGTAGACAGCAACCACCCAGGGAGATACTACCGTCCTGTGGTAGTAGGTTGGTAGACAGCAACCACCCAGGGAGATACTACCGTCCTGTGGTAGTAGGTTGGTAGACAACAACCACCCAGGGAGGTACTACCGTCCTGTGGTAGTAGGTTGGTAGACAGCAACCACCCAGGGAGATACTACCGTCCTGTGGTAGTAGGTTGGTAGACAGCAACCACCCAGGGAGGTACTACCATCCTGTGGTAGTAGGTTGGTAGACAGTAACCACCCAGGGAGATACTACCGTCCTGTGGTAGTAGGTTGGTAGACAGCAACCACCCAGGGAGATACTACCGTCCTGTGGTAGTAGGTTGGTAGACAGCAACCACCCAGGGAGATACTACCGTCCTGTGGTAGTAGGTTGGTAGACAGCAACCACCCAGGGAGATACTACCGTCCTGTGGTAGTAGGTTGGTAGACAGCAACCACCCAGGGAGATACTACCGTCCTGTGGTAGTAGGTTGGTAGACAGCAACCACCCAGGGAGGTACTACCGTCCTGTGATAGTAGGTTGGTAGACAGCAACCACCCAGGGAGGTACTACCGTCCTGTGGTAGTAGGTTGGTAGACAACAACCACCCAGGGAGATACTACCGTCCTGTGGTAGTAGGTTGGTAGACAGCAACCACCCAGGGAGGCACTACCGTCCTGTGATAGTAGGTTGGTAGACAGCAACCACCCAGGGAGGTACTACCGTCCTGTGGTAGTAGGTTGGTAGACAGCAACCACCCAGGGAGGTACTTCCGTCCTGTGATAGTAGGTTGGTAGACAGCAACCACCCAGGGAGGTACTACCATCCTGTGGTAGTAGGTTGGTAGACAACAACCACCCAGGGAGGTACTACCATCCTGTGGTAGTAGGTTGGTAGACAACAACCACCCAGGGAGGTACTACCATCCTGTGGTAGTAGGTTGGTAGACAACAACCACCCAGGGAGGTACTACCGTCCTGTGGTAGTAGGTTGGTAGACAACAACCACCCAGGGATTTACTACCATCCTGTGGTAGTAGGTTGGTAGACAACAACCACCCAGGGAGGTACTACCATCCTGTGGTAGTAGGTTGGTAGACAACAACCACCCAGGGAGGTACTACCGTCCTGTGGTAGTAGGTTGGTAGACAACAACCACCCAGGGATTTACTACCATCCTGTGGTAGTAGGTTGGTAGACAGCAACCACCCAGGGAGGTACTACCGTCCTGTGGTAGTAGGTTGGTAGACAACAACCACCCAGGGAGGTACTACCGTCCTGTGGTAGTAGGTTGGTAGACAGCAACCACCCAGGGAGGTACTACCGTCCTGTGGTAGTAGGTTGGTAGACAACAACCACCCAGGGAGGTACTACCATCCTGTGGTAGTAGGTTGGTAGACAACAACCACCCAGGGAGGTACTACCGTCCTGTGGTAGTAGGTTGGTAGACAACAACCACCCAGGGAGGTACTACCGTCCTGTGGTAGTAGGTTGGTAGACAGCAACCACCCAGGGAGATAATACTGTCCTGTGGTAGTAAGTTGGTAGACAGCAACCACCCAGGGAGATAATACTGTCCTGTGGTAGTAGGTTGGTAGACAGCAACCACCCAGGGAGGTACTACCGTCCTGTGGTAGTAGGTTGGTAATCAGCAACCACCCAGGGAGATAATACTGTCCTGTGGTAGTAGGTTGGTAGACAGCAACCACCCAGGGAGATAATACTGTCCTGTTGTAGTAGGTTGGTAGACAGCAACCACCCAGGGAGGTACTACCGTCCTGTGGTAGTAGTTTGGTAGAGAGCAATCACCCAGGGAGATAATACTGTCCTGTGGTAGTAGGTTGGTAGACAGCAACCACCCAGGGAGATAATACTGTCCTGTGGAAGTAGGTTTGTAGACAGCAACCACCCAGGGAGATAATACTGTCCTGTGGTAGTAGGTTGGTAGACAGCAACTACCCAGGGAGATAATACTGTCCTGTGGTAGGTTGGTAGACAGCAACCACTCAGGGAGATAATTCTGTCCTGTGGTAGTAGGTTGGTAGACAGCAACCACCCAGGGAGATAATACTGTCCTGTGGTAGTAGGTTGGTAGACAGCAACCACCCAGGGAGATAATACTGTCCTGTGGTAGTAGGTTGGTAGACAGCAACCACCCAGGGAGATAATACTGTCCTGTGGTAGTAGGTTGGTAGACAGCAACCACCCAGGGAGATAATACTGTCCTGTGGTAGTAGGTTGGTAGACAGCAACCACCCTGGGAGATAATACTGTCCTGTGGTAGTAGGTTGGTAGACAGCAACCACCCAGGGACGTACTACCGTCACTACCGTCCTGTGGTAGTAGGTTGGTAGACAGCAACCACCCAGGGAGATAATACTGTCCTGTGGTAGTATGTTGGTAGACAGCAACCACCCAGGGAGATAATACTGTCCTGTGGTAGTAGGTTGGTAGACAGCAACCACCCAAGGAGGTACTACCGTCCTGTGGTAGTAGGTTGGTAGACAGCAACCACCCAGGGAGATAATACTGTCTTGTTGTAGTAGGTTGGTAGACAGCAGCCACCCAGGGAGATAATACTGTCCTGTGGTAGTAGGTTGGTAGACAGCAACCACCCAGGGAGGTACTACCGTCCTGTGGTAGTAGGTTGGTAGACAGCAACCACCCAGGGAGATAATACTGTCCTGTTTTAGTAGGTTGGTAGACAGCAACCATCCAGGGAGATAATACTGTCCTGTGGTAGTAGGTTGGTAGACAGCAACCACCCAGGGAGGTACTACCGTCCTGTGGTAGTAGGTTGGTAGACAGCAACTACCCAGGGAGATAATACTGTCCTGCGGTAGTAGGTTGGTAGACAGCAACCACCCAGGGAGATAATACTGTCCTGTGGTAGTAGGTTGGTAGACAGCAACCATCCAGGGAGATAATACTGTCCTGTGGTAGTAGGTTGGTAGACAGCAACCACCCAGGGAGATACTACCGTCCTGTGGTAGTAGGTTGGTAGACAGCAACCACCCAGGGAGGTACTATCGTCCTGTGGTAGTAGGTTGGTAGACAGCAACCACCCAGGGAGATACTACCGTCCTGTGGTAGTAGGTTGGTAGACAGCAACCACCCAGGGAGGTACTACCGTCCTGTGGTAGTAGGTTGGTAGACAGCAACCACCGAGGGAGATACTACCGTCCTGTGGTAGGAGGTTGGTAGACAGCATCCACCCAGGGAGATACTACCGTCCTGTGGTAGTAGGTTGGTAGACAGCAACCACCCAGGGAGATACTACCGTCCTGTGGTAGTAGGTTGGTAGACAGCAACCACCCAGGGAGATACTACCGTCCTGTGGTAGTAGGTTGGTAGACAACAACCACCCAGGGAGGTACTACCGTCCTGTGGTAGTAGGTTGGTAGACAGCAACCACCCAGGGAGATACTACCGTCCTGTGGTAGTAGGTTGGTAGACAGCAACCACCCAGGGAGGTACTACCATCCTGTGGTAGTAGGTTGGTAGACAGTAACCACCCAGGGAGATACTACCGTCCTGTGGTAGTAGGTTGGTAGACAGCAACCACCCAGGGAGATACTACCGTCCTGTGGTAGTAGGTTGGTAGACAGCAACCACCCAGGGAGATACTACCGTCCTGTGGTAGTAGGTTGGTAGACAGCAACCACCCAGGGAGATACTACCGTCCTGTGGTAGTAGGTTGGTAGACAGCAACCACCCAGGGAGATACTACCGTCCTGTGGTAGTAGGTTGGTAGACAGCAACCACCCAGGGAGGTACTACCGTCCTGTGATAGTAGGTTGGTAGACAGCAACCACCCAGGGAGGTACTACCGTCCTGTGGTAGTAGGTTGGTAGACAACAACCACCCAGGGAGATACTACCGTCCTGTGGTAGTAGGTTGGTAGACAGCAACCACCCAGGGAGGCACTACCGTCCTGTGATAGTAGGTTGGTAGACAGCAACCACCCAGGGAGGTACTACCGTCCTGTGGTAGTAGGTTGGTAGACAGCAACCACCCAGGGAGGTACTTCCGTCCTGTGATAGTAGGTTGGTAGACAGCAACCACCCAGGGAGGTACTACCATCCTGTGGTAGTAGGTTGGTAGACAACAACCACCCAGGGAGGTACTACCATCCTGTGGTAGTAGGTTGGTAGACAACAACCACCCAGGGAGGTACTACCATCCTGTGGTAGTAGGTTGGTAGACAACAACCACCCAGGGAGGTACTACCGTCCTGTGGTAGTAGGTTGGTAGACAACAACCACCCAGGGATTTACTACCATCCTGTGGTAGTAGGTTGGTAGACAACAACCACCCAGGGAGGTACTACCATCCTGTGGTAGTAGGTTGGTAGACAACAACCACCCAGGGAGGTACTACCGTCCTGTGGTAGTAGGTTGGTAGACAACAACCACCCAGGGATTTACTACCATCCTGTGGTAGTAGGTTGGTAGACAGCAACCACCCAGGGAGGTACTACCGTCCTGTGGTAGTAGGTTGGTAGACAACAACCACCCAGGGAGGTACTACCGTCCTGTGGTAGTAGGTTGGTAGACAGCAACCACCCAGGGAGGTACTACCGTCCTGTGGTAGTAGGTTGGTAGACAACAACCACCCAGGGAGGTACTACCATCCTGTGGTAGTAGGTTGGTAGACAACAACCACCCAGGGAGGTACTACCGTCCTGTGGTAGTAGGTTGGTAGACAACAACCACCCAGGGAGGTACTACCGTCCTGTGGTAGTAGGTTGGTAGACAGCAACCACCCAGGGAGGTACTACCGTCCTGTGGTAGTAGGTTGGTAGACAACAACCACCCAGGGAGGTACTACCGTCCTGTGGTAGTAGGTTGGTAGACAACAACCACCCAGGGAGGTACTACCATCCTGTGGTAGTAGGTTTGTAGACAACAACCACCCAGGGAGGTACTACCGTCCTGTGGTAGTAGGTTGGTAGACAGCAACCACCCAGGGAGGTACTACCGTCCTGTGGTAGTAGGTTGGTAGAGAACAACCACCCAGGGAGGTACTACCGTCCTGTGGTAGTAGGTTGGTAGACAACAACCACCCAGGGTGGTACTACCATCCTGTGGTAGTAGGTTGGTAGACAGCAACCACCCAGGGAGATACTACCGTCCTGTGGTAGTAGGTTGGTAGACAGCAACCACCCAGGGAGGTACTACCGTCCTGTGGTAGTAGGTTGGTAGAAAGCAACCACCCAGGGAGATAATACTGTCCTGCCAAGTTATTGTAAATTGGAAACCTGTCTTTTTTTTTGTCTCATAAACATGCAAGATTTCAGGTAGGTCTTGCTACTTCTACTTACACTTAAGTCACACTTCACATACATGTACAAGCACATATATACACACCCCTCTGGGTTTTCTTCTATTTTCTTACTAGTTCTTGTTCTTGTTTATTACCTCTTATATCCATGGGGAAGTGGAGCAGAATTCTTCCTCCGTAAGTCATGCGTGTTGTAAGAGGCGACTAAAATGCCGGGAGCAAGACGCTAGTAACCCCTTCTACTGCATATTATATTTTTAAATTTAAAAGGAGACACTTTCCTTTTTCTTTTTTGCATGACCCTCCCTCGGGGGATGTGACCCTCCCTCGGGGGATGTGACCCTCCCTCGCGTGAATGTGACCCTCTCTCGGGGGATGTGACCCTCCTTCGGGGAATGTGACCCTCCATCTGGGATGTGACCCTCCCTCGGGGGATGTGACCCTCCCTCGGGGGATGTGACCCTCCCACGGGGGATATGACCCTCCCTCGGGAAATGTGACCCTCCTTAGGGGATGTGACCCTCCCTTGGGGAATGTGACCCTCCCTCGCGTGAATGTGACCCTCTCTCGGGGGATGTGACCCTCCTTCGGGGAATGTGACCCTCCATCTGGGATGTGACCCTCCCTCGGGGGATGTGACCCTCCCTCGGGGGATGTGACCCTCCCACGGGGGATATGACCCTCCCTCGGGGGATGTGACCCTCCCTAGAGGATGTGACCCTCCCTTGGGGAATGTAACTCTTCCTGGGGGGATGTGACCCTCCCTCGCACGAATGTGACCCTCTCTGTGGGGATGTGACCCTCCTTTGGGGAATGTGACCCTCCCTCGGGGATGTGACCCTCCCTCGAGGGATGTGACCCTCCCTCGGGAAATGTGACCCTCCATCGGGGGATGTGGCCCTCCCTCGGAGAATGTGACCCTCCCTCGGGGAATGTGACCCTCCCTTGTGGAATGTGACCCTCGGAGAATGTGACCCTCCCTGTGGGGATATGACCTTCCCTAAGGGGATGTGACCCTCCCTCTGGGAATGTAACCTTCCCACGTGGGATACGACCCTCCCTCGGGGGATGTGACCTGCATTCGGGGGATATGACCCTCCCTATGGGAATGTGACCCTCCTTCGGGG
The DNA here is from genome assembly GCF_038502225.1 of Cherax quadricarinatus. NCBI lineage: Eukaryota > Metazoa > Arthropoda > Malacostraca > Decapoda > Parastacidae > Cherax > Cherax quadricarinatus. The sequence goes on along the minus strand of NW_027196888.1, from coordinate 45,474 downwards.
GATGTGACCCTCCCTCGGGGGATGTGACCCTCCCTCGGGGGATGTGACCCTCCCTCGGGGGATGTGACCCTCCCTCTGGGAATGTGACCCTTCCTCGGGGGATGTGACCCTCCCTCGGGGGATGTGACCCTCCCTCGGGGGATGTGACCCTCCCTCTGGGAACGTGACCCTCCCTCGGGGAATGTGACCCTCACTCGGGGGATGTGACCCTCCCTTTGGGGATGCTACCCTCCCTCTGGGAATGTGACCCTCCCTCGGGGGATGTGACCCTCCCTCGGGGGATGTAACCCTCCCTCTGGGAATGTGACCCTCCCTCGGGGGATGTGACCCTCCCTCGGGGAATATGACCCTCCCTCGGGGGATGTGACCCTCTCTCGGGGGATGTGACCCTCCCTCGGGGGATGTGACCCTCCCTCTGGGAATGTGACCCTCCCTCGGGGAATGTGACCCTCCCTCATGGAATATGACCCTCCCTCGGAGGATGTGACCCTCCCTCGGCGTATGTGACCCTCCCTCGGGGGATGTGACCCTCCCTCGGGGGATGCGACCCTCCCTCGGGGGACGTGGCCCTCCCTCTGGGAATGTGACCCTCCCTCGGGGGATGTGGCCCTCCCTCGGGGGATGTGACCCTCCCTGTGTTAATGTGACCCTCCCTCGGGGGATGTAACCCTCCGTCTGTTAATGTGACCCTCCCTCAGGGGATGTGACCCTCCCTCGGTGAATGTGACCCTCCCTCGGGGGATGTGACCCTCCATCGGGGGATGTGACCCTCCCTCGGGGGATGTGACCCTCCCTCGGGGAATGTGACCCTCCCTCATGGAATATGACCCTCCCTCGGAGGATGTGACCCTCCCTCGGCGTATGTGACCCTCCCTCGGGGGATGTGACCCTCCCTCGGGGGATGCGACCCTCCCTCGGGGGACGTGGCCCTCCCTCTGGGAATGTGACCCTCCCTCGGGGGATGTGGCCCTCCCTCGGGGGATGTGACCCTCCCTGTGTTAATGTGACCCTCCCTCGGGGGATGTAACCCTCCATCTGTTAATGTGACCCTCCCTCAGGGGATGTGACCCTCCCTCGGGGAATGTGACCCTCCCTCAGGGGATGTGACCCTCCCTCGGTGAATGTGACCCTCCCTCGGGGGATGTGACCCTCCATCGGGGGATGTGACCCTCCCTCGGGGGATGTGACCCTCCCTCGGGATATGTGACCCTCCCTCGGGGGATGTGACCCTCCCTCGGGGGATGTGACCCTCCCTCGGGGGATGCGACCCTCCCTCGGGGGACGTGGCCCTCCCTCTGGGAATGTGACCCTCCCTCGGGGGATGTGGCCCTCCCTCGGGGGATGTGACCCTCCCTGTGTTAATGTGACCCTCCCTCGGGGGATGTAACCCTCCATCTGTTAATGTGACCCTCCCTCAGGGGATGTGACCCTCCCTCGGGGAATGTGACCCTCCCTCAGGGGATGTGACCCTCCCTCGGTGAATGTGACCCTCCCTCGGGGGATGTGACCCTCCCTCGGGGGATGTGACCCTCCCTCGGGGGATGTGACCCTTCCTCGGGGGATGTGACCCTTCCTCGGAGGATGTGACCCTCCCTCGGGGGATGTGACCCTTCCTCGGGGGATGAGGCAGGTTGATAAATAAAATAATGTAGTTATATAAAGTCAAGCGTCATCGGTAAGTTTTTGGGACTTTTAAGACAATATTAAGAAAATGTTCTGGAAATGGAAGGGAGCGAGTACTGTCCACAAGGCACAGCACTCGCTCCCAGTGTTCCACAAGGCACAGCACTCGCTCCCAGTGTTCCACAAGGCACAGCACTCGCTCCCAGTGTTCCACAAGGCACAGCACTCGCTCCCAGTGTTCCACAAGGCACAGCACTCGCTCCCAGTGTTCCACAAGGCACAGCACTCGCTCCCAGTGTTCCACAAGGCACAGCACTCGCTCCCAGTGTTCCACAAGGCACAGCACTCGCTCCCAGTGTTCCACAAGGCACAGCACTCGCTCCCAGTGTTCCACAAGGCACAGCACTCGCTCCCAGTGTTCCACAAGGCACAGCACTCGCTCCCAGTGTTCCACAAGGCACAGCACTCGCTCCCAGTGTTCCACAAGGCACAGCACTCGCTCCCAGTGTTCCACAAGGCACAGCACTCGCTCCCAGTGTTCCACAATGCACAGTACTCGCTCCCAGTGTTCCACAAGGCACAGCACTCGCTCCCAGTGTTCCACAAGGCACAGCACTCGCTCCCAGTGTTCCACAAGGCACAGCACTTGCTCCCAGTGTTCCACAAGGCACAGTACTCGCTCCCATCTTGTTCCTCATCCTCATATCCGACATAGACAAGGATGTCAGCCACAGCACCGTGTCTTCCTTTGCAGATGACACCCGAATCTGCATGACAGTGTCTTCCATTGCAGACACTGCAAGGCTCCAGGCGGACATCAACCAAATCTTTCAGTGGGCTGCAGAAAACAATATGAAGTTCAACGATGAGAAATTTCAATTACTCAGATATGGTAAACACGAGGAAATTAAATCTTCATCAGTGTACAAAACAAATTCTGGCCACAAAATGGAGCGAAACACCAACGTCAAAGACCTGGGAGTGATCATGTCGGAGGATCTCACCTTCAAGGACCATAACATTGTATCAATCGCATCTGCTAGAAAAATGACAGGATGGATAATGAGAACATTCAAAACGAGGGATGCCAAGCCCATGATGACACTCTTCAGGTCACTTGTTCTATCTAGGCTGGAATATTGCTGCACACTAACAGCACCTTTCAAGGCAGGTGAAATTGCCGACCTAGAAAATGTACAGAGAACTTTCACGGCGCGCATAACGGAGATAAAACACCTCAATTACTGGGAGCGCTTGAGGTTCCTGAACCTGTATTCCCTGGAACGCAGGCGAGAGGGATACATGATTATATACACCTGGAAAATCCTAGAGGGACTAGTACCCAACTTGCACACGAAAATTACTCACTACGAAAGCAAATGACTTGGCAGACAATGCAACATCCCCCCAATGAAAAGCAGGGGTGTCACTAGCAAGTTAAGAGTCCATACAATAAGTGTCAGGGGCCCGAGACTGTTCAACTGCCTCCCAGCATACATAAGGGGGATTACCAACAGACTCCTGGCACTCTTCAAGCTGGCACTGGAGAAGCACCTAAAGTCGGTTCCTGATCAGCCGGGCTGTGGCTCGTACGTTGGTTTGCGTGCAGCCAGCAGTAACAGCCTGGTTGATCAGGCTCTGATCCACGGACCAGGCCGCGGGAGCGTTGACCCCCGGAACTCTCTCCAGGTAAACTCTAGGTATCAAACTAAGATATTATGTGTCTAAACTTTGTGTCTAAACTTTGTGTCTATACTTTGTGTCTAAACTTTGTATCTAAACTTTGTGTCTAAACTTTGTGTCTAAACTGTGTCTAAACTTTGTGTCTAAACTTTGTGTCTATACTTTGTGTCTAAACTTTGTATCTAAACTTTGTGTCTAAACTTTGTGCCTAAAATTGTGTCTAAACTTTGTGTCTAAACTTTGTGTCTAAACTTTTTGTCTAAATTTTGTGTCTAAACTTTGTGTCTAAACTTTGTGCCTAAAATTGTGTCTAAACTTCGTGTCTAAACTTTGTGTCTAAACTTTGTGTCTAAACTTTGTGTCTAAACTTTGTGTCTAAACTTTGTGTCTAAACTTTTTGTCTAAACTTTGTGTCTAAACTTTGTGCCTAAAATTGTGTCTAAACTTTGTGTCTAAACTTTGTGTCTAAACTTTGCGTCTAAAATTTGCGTCTAAACTTTGTGTCTAAACTTTGTGTCTAAACTTTGTGTCTAAACTTTGTGTCTAAGCTGTGTCTAAACTTTGTGTCTAAACTTTGTGTCTAAACTTTGTGTCTAAACTTTGTGTCTAAACTGTGTCTAAACTTTGCGTCTAAACTTTGTGTCTAAACTTTGCGTCTAAACTTTGTGTCTAAACTGTGTCTAAACTTTGTGTCTAAATTTGTGTCTAAACTTTGTGTCTAAACTTTGTGTCTAAACTTTGTGTCTAAACTTTGTGTCTAAACTTTGCGTCTAAACTTTGTGTCTAAACTTTGCGTCTAAACTTTGCGTCTAAACTTTGCGTCTAAACTTTGCGTCTAAACTTTGCGTCTAAACTTTGCGTCTAAACTTTGTGTCTAAACTTTGCGTCTAAACTTTGCGTCTAAACTTTGTGTCTAAACTTTGCGTCTAAACTTTGTGTCTAAACTTTGCGTCTAAACTTTGTGTCTAAACTTTGCGTCTAAACTTTGTGTCTAAACTTTGTGTCTAAACTTTGTGTCTAAACTTTGCGTCTAAAATTTGTGTCTAAACTTTGTGTCTAAACTTTGTGTCTAAACTTTGCGTCTAAACTTTGCGTCTAAACTTTGCGTCTAAACTTCAGTTAAGATAAAGTTGATAATTGAAATATGTTTTTTGCTTAATAATGTATAAACATGACGTAAAATATTAATTATTAAATAAATATATAAAACAGTGATTACTGTCTTCAGTAATTATGGCGCAGTTATTATGGCGCTGTCATTGTGGTGCTGTTATTGTGGTGCTGTTATTGTGGTGCTGTTATTGTGGTGCTGTCATTTTGGTGCTGTTATTGTGGTGCTGTCATTGTGGTGCTGTCATTGTGGTGCTGTCACTGTGGTGCAGTCATTGTGGTGCAGTCATTGTGATGCTGTCATTGTGGTGCAGTCATTGTGGTGCATTCATTGTGGTGCTGTCATTGTGGTGCTGTCATTGTGGTGCTGTCACTCTGGTGCAGTCATTGTGGTGCAGTCATTGTGATGCTGTCATTGTGGTGCAGTCATTGTGGTGCAGTCATTGTGGTGCTGTCATTGTGGTGCTGTCATTGTGGTGCAGCCATTGTGGAGCTGTCATTATGGTGCAGCCATTGTGGGACTGTCACTGTGGTGCAGCCATTGTGGTGCTGTCATTGTGATGCTGTCATTGTGGTGCTGTCATTGTGGTTCTGTCATTGTGGTGCTGTCATTGTGGTGCAGTCATTGTGGTGCAGCCATTGTGGTGCGGTCATTGTGGTGCTGTCATTGTGGTGCAGCCATTGTGGGGCTGTCATTGTGGTTCTGTCACTGTGGTGCAGCCATTGTGGTGCAGTCATTGTGGTTCAGTCATTGTGGTGCAGTCATTGTGGTGCAGTCATTTTGGTGCTGTCATTGTGGTGCTGCCTTTGTGGTGCTCTCATTGTGGTGCAGTCATTGTGGTGCAGCCATTGTGATGCTGTCATTGTGGTGCTGTCATTGTGGTGCTGTCATTGTGGTGCTGTCACTGTGGTGCAGCCATTACAGTGCAATCATTGTGTGTGCTGTCATTGTTGTGCTGTCATTGTGGTGCAGCCATTGTGGTGCAGTCATTGTAGTGCAATCATTGTGGTGCAGTCATTGTGGTGTTGTTATTGTGGTGCAGCCATTGTGGGGGCTGTCATTGTGGTGCAGCCATTGTGGTGCAGCCATTGTGGTGCAGTCATTGTGGTGTTGTTATTGTGGTGCAGCCATTGTGGGGGCTGTCATTGTGGTGCAGCCATTGTGGTGCAGCCATTGTGGTGCAGTCATTGTGGTGCAGTCATTGTGGTGCAGCCATTGTGGTGCTGTCATTGTGGTGCTGTCATTGTGGTGCTGTCATTGTGGTGCTGTCACTGTGGTGCAGCCATTACGGTGCAATCACTGTGTGTGCTGTCATTGTTGTGCAGTCATTGTGGTGCAGCCATTGTGGTGCAGTCATTGTAGTGCAATCATTGTGGTGCAGTCATTGTGGTGTTGTTATTTTGGTGCAGCCATTTTGGGGGCTGTCATTGTGGTGCAGCCATTGTGGTGCAGCCATTGTGGTGCAGTCATTGTGGTGCAGTCATTGTGGTGCAGTCATTGTGGTGCAGTCATTGTGGTGCAGCCATTGTGGTGCAGTCATTGTGGTGCAGTCATTGTGGTGCAGCCATTGTGGTGCAGTCATTGTGGTGCAGTCATTGTGGTGCAGTCATTGTGGTGCAGCCATTGTGGTGCTGTCATTGTGGTGCTGTCATTGTGGTGCTGTCATTGTGGTGCTGTCACTGTGGTGCAGCCATTACGGTGCAATCATTGTGTGTGCTGTCATTGTTGTGCAGTCATTGTGGTGCAGCCATTGTGGTGCAGTCATTGTAGTGCAATCATTGTGGTGCAGTCATTGTGGTGTTGTTATTGTGGTGCAGCCATTTTGGGGGCTGTCATTGTGGTGCAGTCATTGTGGTGCAGCCATTGTGTTGCAGTCATTGTGGTGCAGTCATTGTGGTGCAGTCATTGTGGTGCAGTCATTGTGGTGCAGCCATTGTGGTGCAGTCATTGTGGTGCAGTCATTGTGGTGCAGCCATTGTGGTGCAGTCATTGTGGTGCAGTCATTGTGGTGCAGTCATTGTGGTGCAGTCATTGTGGTGCAGTCATTGTGGTGCAGTCATTGTGGTGCAGTCATTGTGGTGCTGTCATTGTGGTGCAGCCATTGTGGTGCAGTCATTGTGGTGCAGTCATTGTGGTGCAGCCATTGTGGTGCTGTCATTGTTATTTAACGTTCTTCTCTCTGTTTTTGCTAAATATTTCATTTTCAGCTGTGCTTAATTAACATTCTACGTGCTTTTGTTCTAAATAAACTAATCACTGTAACTACTGTCACTAAAGTATCCAGATGTTCCACAAATAATCATTCTAAGAGAGGAAACTTATGACAATGTTTCAGTCAGTCCAGGACAACTGTCAAGGAACATTCGCTGCCTGACCACGGTAATGTGCGGTAGTGCTCTGCACCCCTCTGTTGTTTGTAGGCGAGCGCCCTTGTCAGTTACCTGGCTGCAGTGGTGTGAAGTGGTGCTGTCACACCTCGGCTGACAACTTAGGTGTACTGTGATCGTCAAGATGGCGGTTAGTCTGAGACGAAGGATAAATACTGTAGGCATCGAGCTACTTAAAGGAACGATAACGCCCAGTTCTGCGCAAGTCTTATTGCCAAAGATCATACGGGAGACTTATGGAGTACAAGATAGTGACTTGTATGGTGTAGCATTGAACGGAGGACAACGAATTTTCGTCAAACTGCTATCAGCAACGGTTTATGAATCGTTAGTCACCAGGTTTCAGGACGTGAGTCTTAACGTCACACCAGCTGTCACTGTAAGAATGATAGATGTTTCACGGTATTATACGTGGATCAAGTTACGCAACGTTCCCTTTGAGGCGGACGAGGCGGATATAAGGAAAGTTTTTGAGAAGTATGGGACGGTGCATTATGCTCAACATGGTACGTGGGAGGCAGGAGCCTATGCTGGTTTTCCAGAGGGTTCTTTCAACCTCAAAATGACTTTGAGGCACCCAATACCATCCTATGTGTACCTACAAGATTTCAGGACGCAGGTAATGGTAATGTACCCAGGACAACGACGTACGTGCCGCCTATGTGGTGAGTATGATCACATAGCGGCGACCTGTGACAAGCGAAGACATGTGCCTGGACCTGTGGTGGACGCCGCAGCCCCTGCTTCAAAGGTGGCAGGTGAGGAACAAACATCGGATGGAGGGCGTGGTGTTTTGTGGAGCGAGATAGTGGATCGGGCACACAGGACTGGCGGTGAGTTGGAGTCCCGCCCCCAACTGCCTGATCAGGTGTCGTCTCCTGTGGATAAGGAGGAGCAGCAAGTACAAGAGAAGGTTCTTGAGATTGAGGAGGAATTGGTGGAGGTGTTGAAGACATTGTCACCACCATAGAGGGATGTTACATCTGAGCGTGGTGTCATTGGAGAATCGTCGCTTCCAGAAAGTCTGAGACATGATAATTTGGGACGTGATGGTGGTTTGGAGTCGTCCATTGACTCATTACACCATTCTCAGGTGGAGGTGGAGGTTCATCGAGAGGTAACATCTGATCAAGATATGTGTAACATGACTGTCACGAGAAAGAGGGCGGCTACATCAGATTCTGATGACGTCCTTACGCCTGCACAAAGGCCTGGGAAACAGACTGAGGTGAAGTGTGAAGGTAGTGGTGTAGGTGGTGGTAGCCATGATAGGAGGCACCGGAAGAAGGGGGGAGGGAAAGAGAGCACTCTGAAGGTGTTGAACGTAAATTCAAGCTCTGGAGTTGTAAAGAGTGATGAGAGGAAGCAGGGGTGGAAACTTTAATAGGCCTTAGGTGTATGTCTGTAAATGTTAATGGGTTATGTAGCGGTATGAAGAGAGATTGGTTTCGTAATTTTCTGAATAAATCTAGAGTGGATGTTGTGTTCCTGCAGGAGCACAATTTCAAAGAGGGTAGGGTGTTGGAGGTGGCAGGATTTCGGGTAGTTACCCTGCCATCTCCCCATCTAAAAGGTGGTGTGGGAATTTTAATAAGGGAGACGAGCCCGTTTGTTTTGCAGAGAAGCGAGGGAGGAGGGGGAGGGAGGGTGTTGCGTGTGGATGGGTGGTGGATGGGTAAGCGTGTGTCTTTTGTGAGTGTGTATGCGCCGGCAGAAAATAACATAAAGGTAAAGAATGATTTTGTGTGTGAGGATCTTGTGTTTTTCTTAAGTGCACTGCCAGAGGTGGCGATAGTTGGTGGGGACTGGAATAGTGTAATCAGGGTGGCTGATGTGGACCCAAGAGGGGCTGGATATATGTCTGTGGCTCTTAGGGATTTATTAAGGGATGTTAGGTTACGTGATGCCTTTGGGGGAGCGGTGTGGGAGACTGAATATACGTTTGTTAGGAGTGGTTATGCTGCGAGACTAGATAGTGTACCTTTCTCAGGGAGTGGACGTGAAATCTTTCAGTACTGTTGAGGCTACAATGTCAGATCATAGGGCAGTGGTGGTGGAGGTTGGGTGGGGGACGCTCGCGGACATATATAGAAGTTATTGGAAATTAAATATAAGTGTGTTAGGTGATGAGGAGGGGTTGGAGGGGTTTTCAGTCCTATGGAGGGAGCTTAGTGTGGAAGAACAGGGAGTGGATGACATTGTGACATGGTGGGATAGTGTCGCAAAGGAAAGGATTAGAAAGTTTTATGTGAGAGAAGGAAAACGTATTAATAATTTAAAATATGGACTGGCTAACTATTTAGAGGATAGGTTAAGAGGTTGCTATGGGAGGGGGGTGGGTGGGAATAATTTTCCTATGGATGAAATAGCTGAAATAAAGGGGAGGTTGAGGGTGTTGCAAAATGAAAGGTTTCAAGCTGTAAGGGTGCAGGCAGGGGTGGAGGAAGTGCTTTGGGGCGACAAGCCGTCAGCGTGTGCTTTGCGGCATCAAAAGCAAAGGCAGGCGCTGACGGCTATACCATGTTTAGAGGTAACGGAGATGGTTGGGAATTATAGAGTAGGGCAGGAGATACGAACCACGAAGGGGATGTGTGCGTATGCGGAGGCTTGGTACGAGAAGTACTGGAACAGTGGGGGGGTGGGTGACGGGGCATTGGACAAGGTGTGTACGTATGTGACGTGTAATTTAGGAAATAGTGATCGAAAGGCTTTAGGTGGGACGATTACGGCAGAGGAAATAGAGAATGCGTTAAGGGGAATGAGGAAGGGGAAAGCTTCCGGTATTGATGGTCTCCCGGTAGAATTTTATTTACAACATTGGGCGTTGATAAAGGAATTTATAGTTAGGTTATTTAATAGTATGAAGGAGAAGGGTAAGTTGGGGGAGAAGCAGGAAACAGCAGTAGTAGTGTTGGTCCCGAAGGTCAAGGGGCAGCCCACCCTTCGGGAGTACCGAGTCATATCACTGATGTGTGCAGACTATAAGGTGTTTGCAAAAATTTTAGTTAATAGTTTCAAATGTGTAGTGGAGAGGGTGGTGTCAAAATCTCAGTTCGGGTTGCCGGGAAGGTCAATGACTGAAGGACATGGGATACTGAGAAGTTTTGTGGAAGCTAAGGGTGGGGGTGGAGGGGCGGCTTTGTTGGCTCTAGACTGGCAGGGAGCATATGATAGAGTGGAAAGGGGAGCTTTGCAGGTTATACTTAGGAGACAGGGTTTTGGGGAGGAAATAGTCGAGTGGGTAAATACGTTGTACAAGGGGGCGAAAATGAGGATACAGATTAATGGGTGTATGGGGAGGGAAATTGCAATGGGAAGAGGCCTTAGACAGGGATGCCCCATGTCCCAAATATTGTTTGCGTGTTTCCAGGACCCCTTTTATAGAATGGTTGACCGTAGCTTATGTACGCCATGTGAGGGAAGTGTGGGGGGTGGGAGGGCCTGGCTGGGGTTAATTGGATATGTTGACGACACCACTGTTCTCATTCGTGTAGGGATGTCAATGAGAGTGTTGGACGAGGTGGTGCAATTATTTGGAAGTGCCACGGGTATGCAGGTAAATAGTGCGAAGTCAAGGTGCATGGGGTTGGGTTCTTGGGTGGGGGGTGTGGGGGGTAGATGTAATGTTGTTAAAGAATGGGCGGTGTCTTTAAAGATTTGTGGTATTATTTATAGGGATGACATGGTTGCGGCGCGGGAGGAAAATTCGGATAGGTTATTGGAAAGGATCGTGGGGCTTCTAGGTGTTCTGAGACCCCAGCACCTAACTCTGATACAGCGAGTGATAGTCGTGAACATTTTATTGTATAGTAGGGTTTGGTATGTTGCAGCTGTGTTCCCAATTACAGGGACAGCGATTGAGGGGATACTAAGACGGGTGTACAAATTTTTATGGGGTTCACGTTGTGATTGGTTATGGAGGGAGGTTGTAATGTTACCTGTAAGTCAGGGTGGGTTGGGGTTGTTGGATTTGAGACGGAGGGCTAAATGTGTGTTTATTAAATGGGAAGTGTTGCGTGAGGGTGTGAACGCGGGGCGTTTGGGAAGGATACACGACAGGCTGGGTATGTGGTATCGAGGAATGGAGTTGAGGGAATGTGAAATAGTTTTGAGGGCTGTGATGTTGGTTAGGGAACTGAGAAAGGTTCGTATAAGGGTTTTGTGTAGGTTACTTGTAGGTAGGTGCGTTGTCCCAGTTGAGGGTTTGTTCCCCATGTATGCGTGGAAGAGTATTTGGTTTAGATTTAGTAAATTGAAGTTAAAACCTCGGGCGCGTGAGGTGATGTTTCGTTTTCTGCATGGGATCCTTCCGTCTGGTGAGATATTACGAAACAGACAGGTTGTAGAGGGTAGGGGGTGTGGTATCTGTGGAGGGGATGAGACAGCGTTCCATGTAGTTTACTTTTGTGAAGGGCTAGAGGAGGTTAGGTGCTGGTTATGTAGGTTGGTACAGAGGGTGGGGGGCCGTGGGGTGTCGGTTTTGCGTGCTCTAAGTCTAGATATGGGTGGGTTAGACGAGGGTGTCATAAGAGCTTTAGATTATATCATGGTAGATTATATATATATGTCGTGGGTGATGAGGGGGAGAGGGGATAGTGAGGAGAGAAGAAAGGTTCTTGCGGTAACGTTCTATAGTACGAGGTGTCGTAACAGAGATTTGTATGGGAGGAGGTGGGATCAGGCTTTCTTAGAGGGGTATAGAATGCTAACGTTAGGGATTCTCGTAAATCTGTGATTGGATATGAGTGAGTGAAGGGGTTTTCATAGGTTGGAGGGAGTCAGGGGGCAACAGCGGGCTCGCCTCCCTGGGAGGGGGTCGTGAGAGTGTTGTGAATGTGGGTTTGGAATGGTTTCCTGGTTTTCTTTGGGACTTTATGGCAGCCAAGTGTGGATGTAGAGCTCAAGGTCTCGTTATGGTAGATATAACACTTTTCAGAATGTAGGTATAATATAGTAGATTTTTTATGTATAATTATGATGTGTATCAGTCTTGTATAACATGATTCTTGAGAAATAAGTTATTTGCGACATGAAGTGTGATTTAGTTTGTATTTATGTTACGTGCTGGGTTTTTGCATGATGAGATATACTTATATACTGTTTTGCATTGTGCATACAGTGCATCTGATTAATGTGATTTTGTGAAAATTTTTGTGTACGTGTGGGTGTGTGTGTGGATGTGGGTGTGGGTGTGTGGGTGTGTATGTGTATATATATAAATATATATCTCTTTCTATTGTATTGAGACTTTGTCATGGGTCAGACGTTATGTAATACTTTATATATGCATGATTGATTCTTTTTAAAGTTTATAATTATGGTTTGTACCCTGATACCGGTTTGGTGTTCATGCAAGTTCTCGATGTTAAGTGTTAGTCTGTATGGTATACAGACATATCTAGACAGTTTAGTGACGTAGTCCATTTGTCTGAAATTTGTATATGGGTGTATTGTAACAGTATAGAGCTTGTTATTGTGTTCTAAGCTGTATTCTTTTTCTGTTTATTTGTATGTTGGGATATGTTCAGCTGTATTGTTAGGGATAAGTATGTAGATTATCTAGTCAGATTATGATGTTAGGTTTTGGTTTTTTGATTAATGTGAAGGATGGGATTTAACTGATATAACTTCTTTGTATATTTTATGTTCAAGTGTATTGAACCTTTGTCAGATGTCATTTATATGTACAATTTATATATATGCAAGGTTTTGTATATATGTCAATTCATGACCCTGTGACATGTAATTTTGTTTTTAGTTATGTTCTTGATGTAAGTTTTTGTTGTAATATCTTGCGAGCATGTAGGTACGATCCGTTTGTCAGTTAATTTGATTAGGTTCTATACTGTTTCTTTATTTTTATGTTAAACTGTATTGGTTTTAAATAAAATATAAAAAAAAAACTGTCAAGGAATGGTTCAGTTGCTGGTACACTGAGTGTGGTTGGTTTGATCCCTGGCATGGATGACACACTGATGTTTACTTACACCTGCTGTGTGTTCTCCTAGCACTAAGTGGGTACCGTGGTCTTAATCGACTGTTGTGGGTCTCATCCTGGGGAGGGTAATCTACCTGGGATAACCCAAGAAAGTCAGTGAGTCAGAGAGTGACTCTTATTTCCAATGTTGTCCTCAATGTTGTTTCCCAGGATGTCACCAACACCAGTCAATGTTGTTCCCCAGGATGCCACCCCACACCAGTTAATGTTGTCCACCAGGATGATACCCAACACCAGTCAATGTTGTCCCCAGGATGCCACCCAACACTAGTCAATGTTGTTCCCCAGGATGCCACCCCACACCAGTTAATGTTGTCCACCAGGATGACACCCAACACCAGTCAATGTTGTCCCCAGGATGCCACCCAACGCCAGTCAATGTTGTTCCCCAGGATGCCACCCAACACCAGTCAATGTTGTTCCCCAGGATGCCACTCCACACCAGTCAATGTTGTCCCCAGGATGCCACCCAACGCCAGTCAATGTTGTTCCCCCAGGTTGCCACCCAACACCAGTCAATGTTGTTCCCCAGGATGCCACTCCACACCAGTCAATGTTGTCCCCCAGGATGCCACTCAACACCAATCAATGCTTTCCCCAGGATGCCACCCCACACCAGTCAATGTTGTCCACAGGATGCCACCCAACACCAGTCAATGTTGTCCCCAGGATGCCACCCAACACCAGTCAATGTTGTTTCCCAGGATGCCACCTCACACCAGTCAATATTGTAACCCAGGATGCCACCCAACACCAGTCAATGTTGTCCCCAGGATGCCACACCACACCAGTCAATGTTGTCCCCCAGGATGCCACCCAACACCAGTCAATGTTGTCCCCCAGGATGCCACCCAACACCAGTCAATGTTGTCCCCCAGGATGCCACCCAACACCAGTCAATGTTGTCCCCAGGATGCCACACCACACCAGTCAATGTTGTCCCCCAGGATGCCACCCAACACCAGTCAATGTTGTCCCCAGGATGCCACCCAACACCAGTAAATGTTGTTCCCCAGGATGCCACCCAACACCAGTTGTTTCAGGATGCCACCCAACACCAGTCAATGTTGTCCCTCAGGATGCCACCCAACACCAGTCAATGTTGTCCCCAGGATGCCACCCAACACCAGTCAATGTTGTCCCCCAGGATGACACCCAACACCAGTCAATGTTTTCCCCCAGGATGCCACCCCACACTAGTCAATGTTGTCCCCAGGATGCCACCCAACACCAGTAAATGTTGTTCCCCAGGATGCCACCCAACACCAGTCAATGTTGTTTCCCAGGATGCCACCCAACACCAGTCAATGTTGTCCCCAGGATGCCACCCCACACCAGTCAATGTTGTCCCCCAGGATGCCACCCAACACAAGTCAATGTTGTCCCCAGGATGCCACCCCACACCAGTCAATATAGTCCCCAGGATGCCACCCCACTCCAGTCAATGTTGTTCCCCAGGATGCCACCCAAGACCAGTCATTGTTGTCCCCCAGGATGCCACACAACACCAGTCAATGTTGTCCCCCAGGATGCCACCCAACACCAGTCAATGTTGTCCCCAGGATGCCACCCCATACCAGTCGACTAACACCCAGGATGTATTTCATCTAGCACTTGCTGGTGTATCTCTTGCTGGTGTACACCACTATTCCGGATTTCCAGAGTCTTAAATATAAATACTTCTTTAAATTTCATATTGAGCCCCTCACATACTTCTCGGTCGTTTCGTGTGAACTCTCCTTCCTTCCTCAGCCTGGTTACCTGGCCCTTGACTGTTATTTTCGTCCTGGTGTGGCTATACAACAGCATTGGGTCAGACTTGGCTTTCGATGCTTTGTCGTGTCCGTATTTCTGCTGGGCCTCCCTCCTTGTCTGCGTATATTCGTTTCTGACTCATTAAGTAATCTTTTTATTTTCTTGGGTCCTTTATCTTCTGTAGTTTTTCCATTTTCTAAGGCATTTTTTTTTTGCCTCTGCACCTTTGGGTGAACAAAGGAATCGTTCTGGTCTTCCCATTATTTCTGTTGTCCTTGGAAAGGATCCTCTCCTCTGCTTCCTTGCATTTTATTGTTATGTAGTCCATCATTTCGTTTACTGATTTTTCCCACCAATTCTCTTTCTAACTAAACCTCATGCAGGAAATTCCTCATGCCTGTGTAGTCCTCCCTTTTGTAGTTTGGCTTCTCCCATCCTACTCCTGATTCCCATTGCATTTGTAACTATGTATTCGAGGCTTAGAACCACGTGATCACTAGCCCCGAGGGGTCTTTCACATGTGATGTCCTCAACAACTGCACTACTCAATGTAAATACTAGTGCCAGTCTTGCTGGTTCGTCCTTCCCTCTCTCCCTGGTAGTGTTCCTTACATGTTGATGCATGAGGTTTTCCAGTACAGCCTCCATCGTCTTGACAATCCATGTTTATGGTCCCCCATGTGGTTCAAGGTTTTCAAAGTCTATCTCCTTGTGATTGAAATCATCCACAATCAATAGCTTTGCCCTACCCACATGGTCTCCTCTGGTGCATTCATCCAGTGTGTCAACCATTGCTCTGTTACCCTCATATTATTGCCTTGGCCTCCTGCTATTCTGTGATGGGTTATACATCACTGTAATCACCACCTTGGAACTTCCAGTTTCAGTGGTTTCTATTATGTAGCCCCTTGCTTATTCTCTCTCTCCTACCTCCAGTTCTTCAAAATCCCATTCAACTGTCATGAGCAGTGCCACTCCTCCACCCCTTCTGTTCCCTCTGTCCTTCTTGAGGATATGATATCCAGTTGGAAAGATTCCCTCTATTATCACTCCTGCGAGCTTGGTTTCTGTGAGAACCACGATGCATGGTGATGCTTCTGTGATCCTTTGGTGCCACGACTCCCAATTATTCGTTATTCCATCAGTGTTGGTGTACCATACCTTCAGTTTCCTCATCAGCACTGTATTGTGGAGTTTGTGGGGACTAGGGAAGTGGGGGACCTGACAATGCGCCATGAGATTCTACAGCGCTGTGTAAGGTGGAGGCTGTGGGTTTGGAGTGTAGTTTGTGTTGGGATGTTATGTTTGGCTGCAGGATTCTGAGGGTGGTTCTGTGGGTGTTTTCACTTGTTGCTCCTCTCGTGTATGTGTATGTGCTTATCTATTTGCTCACCTATTTGTGGTTATAAGGATCGAGTCATAGCTCCTAACCCCACATCTTCACTGATCGCTACTAGTTAATCACTCTCCCTGCTTCATGAGCTTTATCATATGTAGTCTTAAAACTATGTATGGTTGCTGCGTCCAGTACGTCACTAGTCAGACTCTTCCACATCTTGACAACTCTATGACTAAAGAAATACTTCCTAACATCTCTTTGACTCATTTGAATCTTCAACTTCCAATTGTGACACCTTGTTTCTGTGTCCAATCTCTGGAACATCCTGTCTTTATCCACCTTTTCAATTCCTCACAGTATTTTGTATGATGTTATCATGTCTCATGTAGCCCTCCTGTCCTCCAGCGTCGTCAGGCCGACTTTCCTTAACCTTTCTTCATGGGACATTCCCCTTAGCTCTGAAACTAGTCTTGTTGTAAACCTTTGCACTTTCTCTAGATTCCTTACCTGGTTGGCTAGGTGTGGATTTCAAACTGGTGCTGCATATGTACTCGTCAGACTTACTCGCGTAGTTGTGGTTGCAAGGGTCAGTTCACAGTTCCTGGCCCCGCTTCTTCACTGGTCGGTGCTACGTCACTATTCCTGCTCCATGAGCTTTATCATACCTCTTCTTTAAGCTATGTATGGATCCCGCCTCCAATACTCAACTTCCCAGAATATTCCACATCCTAACAACTCTATAAGTGAAGTATTACTTCTTAACATCCCTGTGACTCATCTGAGTCTTCAACTTCCAATTGTGACCTCTTGTTGCTGTGTGCCATCTCTGGAACATCCTGTCTCTGTCCATTTTGTCGATTCTTCTCAGCATTTGATATGTCGTTATCATGTCTCCTCTGTCCCTCCTGTCCTCCAGGCTCATCAGTTTGAATTCCCTTAACTTCTCCTCGTTGGACATGCTCCTTAGTTCAGGCACTAGTCTCGTTCCAGACTTTTGAATTTTATCTAGTTTTGTTTCATGCTTGACAAGGTATGAGTTCCAAACTGGAGGGTCATACTCTAGGACGGGTCTGAAGTACACAGTGTACAAGGTCAGAAAGGACTCCTTACTGAGATGTGTATGTGTGCGTTTGTGTGTGAGTGCATGTTTGTTTGGCCATGGTGGCCCGTGGCCTCGTGGCAAATACTCTTTCTTCACACAGTGAGTCCAGGTTCGATCCCCGGCAAAGGGTAGAAACAGTGGGTGTACTTCCTTACACCAGTCGTCCATGCCCATGTGAGTTGCATCCTGGGACAACACTGACCTAATTTGCGGGAAATGCTCTGCATAACAAGCAGTTTTCTATACAGTAGTATGTTACTGATGTTATCTAGGCCTCTATACTATGTACATGTACTTGTAGAAATAAGGATATTATATATTATCATTACTTGTCCCCGTAAAACAGATTTACATTTGTTTTTATAGACGTTTCACTTTAATCAACATTACACCATGACATGTATAATATACATCATCCTACTACTGCTATTTAAACTTAATATCAACACTAAACACCGAACTTAAAATAAATTTCCATGCCTGGTGGTTAACGCTCTTGCTTCACACGGCGAGAGCCTGGGTTCGATTCCCAGCCAGAGTAGAAACATTGGACGTGTTTCTTTCCACCTGTTGTCTATGTTCCCCATCAGTAAAATGGGTACCTGGGTGTTAGTCGACTGGTGTGGGTCGCATCCTGGGACACTGACCTAATTTGCCCGAAATGCTCTGCATAACAAGGGACTTTCTATATAGTAGTATGTCATTGTTGTCAGCTAGGACTGTATACCATGTACATGTACTTGTAGTAAATAAAGATATTATTATTATTATTATTATTATTATTATTATTATTATTATTATTATTATTATTATTATTATTTTATTATTATGTAAGTGATCACAGAGACATTACCTGTCGCCAAACATGTGTCTTCTCCAAGCGATCCATGTAATCTGCCATTTTGTCTTTGAATTCATCATCTGACAAAAAACACTCCAGTCGCATCAAAATGACCACCAGCTCCCATCTTGTTCCTCATCCTCATATCCGACATAGACAAGGATGTCAGCCACAGCACCGTGTCTTCCTTTGCAGATGACACCCGAATCTGCATGACAGTGTCTTCCATTGCAGACACTGCAAGGCTCCAGGCGGACATCAACCAAATCTTTCAGTGGGCTGCAGAAAACAATATGAAGTTCAACGATGAGAAATTTCAATTACTCAGATATGGTAAACATGAGGAAATTAAATCTTCATCAGAGTACAAAACAAATTCTGGCCACGAAATAGAGCGAAACACCAACGTCAAAGACCTGGGAGTGATTATGTCGGAGGATCTCACCTTCAAGGACCATAACATTGTATCAATCGCATCTGCTAGAAAAATGACAGGATGGATAATGAGAACCTTCAAAACTAGGGAGGCCAAGCCCATGATGACACTCTTCAGGTCACTTGTTCTATCTAGGCTGGAATATTGCTGCACTCTAACAGCACCTTTCAAGGCAGGTGAAATTGCCGACCTAGAAAATGTACAGAGAACTTTCACGGCGCGCATAACGGAGATAAAACACCTCAATTACTGGGAGCGCTTGAGGTTTCTAAACCTGTATTCCCTGGAACGCAGGAGGGAGAGATACATGATTATATACACCTGGAAAATCCTAGAGGGACTAGTACCGAACTTGCACACGAAAATCACTCACTACGAAAGCAAAAGACTTGGCAGACGATGCACCATCCCCCCAATGAAAAGCAGGGGTGTCACTAGCACGTTAAGAGACCATACAATAAGTGTCAGGGGCCCGAGACTGTTCAACTGCCTCCCAGCACACATAAGGGGGATTACCAACAGACCCCTGGCAGTCTTCAAGCAGGCACTGGACAAGCACCTAAAGTCAGTTCCTGATCAGCCGGGCTGTGGCTCGTACGTTGGTTTGCGTGCAGCCAGCAGCAACAGCCTGGTTGATCAGGCGCTGATCCACCAGGAGGTCTGGTCACAGACCGGGCCGCGGGGGCGTTGACCCCCGAAACTCTCTCCAGGTAAACTCCAGGTCTCCAGTCCACCTGGAACAGAAAAGTTATGAGAATTGAGAGAAATTATACTGCCTTAGAAGTAGTGAACGTGTTGAGTTTTACGGTGGTAATCTGTTTGCACCAGAATGAAAGCAGATAGAGAAGATATACTGAGAACTGATGAATAGAAACTAGTGAACATCATATCGGGCGGTGAACGGCAATTATGGTAAGGAATCCAAGAGGATTTTTTTCTTTATTTTATTTGGTCACACATCAGCTGTCTCCCACCAAGGCAGGGAGTCCCGAGAAAGAAAAACTTTCATCATTCACTCCATCACTGTCTTGCCAGAGGCACTCATAAACTACAGTTATAAAACATTAACACTTCTTCTTCAGAGTGCAGACACTGTATTTCCCATCTCCAGGAATCAAGTCCAGCATCCCAGTTTCCTTGAATCCCTTCATATATGTTACCTTGCTCACACTCCAACAGCACATCAAGTCCTAAGAACAATTTGTCTCCATTCACTTCTATCTAACACGTTCACACATGCTTGCTGGAAGTCCAAGCTCCTCGCACACAAAACCTCCTTTACGCCCTCCCTCCAACCTTTCTTAGGCCGACCCCTACCCTGCCATCCCAGATTTATATACTCTCTAAGTCATTCTGCTTTGTTCCATCCAATTTTCATGACCGAACCACCTCAACGGCCCTACTGAGCCCTCTGGATGATAGTTTTGGTAATCAAGCACCTTCTTCTAATTTCCAAACTACGAATTCTATGCATTATATTCACACCACACATTGCCCTCAGACATGACATCTCCGTTGCCTCCAGCCTTTTCCCTGTTGCAACATTCACCAGCCATGTTGCACACCCATATGAAAGCATTGGTATAACTATCCTCTCATGCAATTCCCCCTTTGTTTCCATGGACTCACCTCATTTCCATCATTAATTCTATGATTCACCTCATCTTTCATAGACCCACTTGCTGACACGTCCACTCCTAAATATCTGAATACATTCACCTCCTCCAACAACATACTCTTTCCTATATTGATTTCTAATTCTCTTCTTTTACAGATCCTACCAAACTCATCCACCAACCTCTGCAATTTCTCATCAGAATCTCCCAAAAGCACAGTGTGATCAGCAAAGAGCAACTGTAACGTCTCCCACTTTGTGTTACATGCTTTAGCTTTTAACCGCACACCTCTTGCCAACACCTGAGTATTCACTTATCTTACATCTATAAATATATTGAACAACCATGGTGACGTCACATCCTTATTTAAGGCCTACTTTTACTGGGAAATAATATCCCTTTCTCCTACATAATCTAACCTGAGCCTCACTATCCCCGTAAATCTCTTCACTGCTTTCAATAACCTACCTCCCATTCAATACACCTGCAACATCTGCCACACTGCCCTCCTATCCACCTTGTCATACGCCTTTTCCAAATCCATAAATGCCACAAAAACTTCTTTACCCTTATCTAAATACAGTTCATCTATATGTTTCACTATAAACACTAGGTCTACACACCCCCTACCTTTCCTAAACTTATTTGTCATCTACTATCCTGCTCTCCGTCTTACTCTTAATACCTGAAATTAAGATGAAAAATATAGATACTTATTCACCAGAAGTTTGTGGTTACAGGAAAGTGGGTGTAGGAGGGAGGAAGAGCGATTGGTGGAATGATGATATAAAGAGAGAGTAGTAAGAGAGGAAAAAAATGCATACTAGAGGTTTTTAAAAAGTAGATGTGATGCAAGAAGTGAAGAGTATGTGGAGATAGAAAGAAAGGTTAAGAGAGTGGTGAAGGAATGTAAAAAGAGAGAGCAAATGAAAGAGTAGGTGAGATGTTATCAACAAATTTTGTTGAAAATTAGAAAGTTTTGGAGTGAGAATAATAAAATGTGAAAGACTTAGGAATGAATGGATTTGACAGTTAAAAATAGGAGGAGAGTTGTTAGATAGAAAGTTAGAGGTATCAGGAAAATGGAGGGAATATTTTGTTGAAGGTAGTAGGTTGGTAGACAGCAACCACCCAGGGAAGTACTACCGTCCTGCCAGATGACTGTGAAACAGAAACCTGTAACTGTTTTGCATGATGGTAGGATTGCTGGTGTCTTTTTCTGTCTCATAAACACGCTAGATAACAGGGATATCTTGCTTCTCCTACTTACACTTTGGTCACACTTCACAGACACGCACATGCATATATATATACATGCAATAAGATCACAGTAAACAGGTGATTTCAGAATATGCAAAACAACCACTCTGAAAGAATAGAGAAATTCCAAGCGCTTTCGTGACTACTCACATTATCAAGGAAGTATGAAAGTTAAGCATCCAAGGAAGCTATATGTGGGATCTGACAGTGAGGTGCTGGCCAGACCCCTTATATAGCTTCCTTGGATGCTTTACTTTCATAGTTCCTTGATAATGTGAGTAGTCACGAAAGCGCTTGGAATTTCTCTATTCTTTCAGAGTGGTTGTTTTGCATATATATACATACATCTAGGTTTTTTCTCCTTTTTCTAAATAGTTCTTGTTCTTCTTTATTTCTTCTATTGTCAATGGGGAAGTGGAAAAGAATCTTTCCTCCGTTAGCCATGCGTGTCGTATGAGGCGACTAAAATGCCGGTAGCAATGGGCTAGTAACCCCTTCTCCTGTAGACATTTACTAAAAAAGAGAAGAAGAAAAACTTTATAAAACTGATCATTAAAATGGTATAAAATACCGACAGGTTGTCGGTATTTTATACCATTATATACCATTTTAATGATCAATCTGTCAGACACTGCAACACAAGGGTATCTTGGTACAGACCTGCAATCAACTTTATAAAACTGGGATGCTTGAATGTGCATGGATGTAGTGTGGATGAAAAGAAACAGATGTTTGCTGATGTTATGAATGAAAAGAAGTTGGATGTCCTGGCCCTAAGCGAAACAAAGCTGAAGGGGGTAGGGGAATTTCGGTGGGGAGAAATAAACGGGATTAAATCTGGAGTATCTGAGAAAGTTAGAGCTAAGGAAGGGGTAGCAATAATGTTGAAGGATCAGTTATGGAAGGAGAAAAGAGAATATGAATGTGTAAATTCAAGGATTATGTGGATAAAAGTAAAGGTTGGATGCGAAAAGTGGGTCATAATAAACGTGAATGCACCTTGAGAAGAGAGGAATGTAGAGGAGAGAGAGAGATTTTAGGAGATGTTAAGTGAATGTATAGGAGCCTTTGAACCAAGTGAGAGAGTAATTGTGGTAGGGGACCTTAATGCTAAAGTAGGAGAAACTTTTAGAGAGGGTGTGGTATGTAGGTTTGGGGTGCCAGGTGTAAATGATAATGGGAGCCCTTTGATTGAACTTTGTATAGAAAGGGGTTTAGTTATAGGTAATACATATTTTAAGAAAAAGAGGATAAATAAGTATACAAGATATGATGTAGGGCGAAATGACAGTAGTTTGTTGGATTATGTATTGGTAGATAAAAGACTGTTGAGTAGGCTTCAGGATGTACATGTTTATAGAGGGGCCACAGATATATCAGATCACTTTCTAGTTGTAGCTACACTGAGAGTAAAAGGTAAATGTGATACAAGGAGAATAGAAGAATCAGGTAAGAGAGAGGTGAATGTTTATAAACTAAAAGAGGAGGCAGTTAGGGTAAGATATAAACAACTATTGGAGGATACATGGGCTAATGAGAGCATAGGCAATGGGGTCGAAGAAGTATGGGGTAGGTTTAAAAATGTAGTGTTAGAGTGTTCAGCAGAAGTTTGTGGTTACAGGAAAGTGGGTGCGGGAGGGAAGAGGAGCGATTGGTTGAATGATGGTGTAAAGAGAGTAGTAAGGGAGAAAAAGTTAGCATATGAGAAGTTTTTACAAAGTAGAAGTGATGCAAGGAGGGAAGAGAATATGGAGAAAAAGAGAGAGGTTAAGAGAGTGGTGAAGCAATGTAAAAAGAGAGCAAATGTGTGGGTGAGATGTTATCAACAAATTTTGTTGAAAATAAGAAAAAGTTTTGGAGTAAGTTAAGTAAGCCTAGAGAACAAATGGATTTGTCAGTTAAAAATAGGAGAGGAGATTTATTAAATGGAGAGTTAGAGGTATTGGGAAAACGGAGGGAATATTTTGAGGAATTGTTGAATGTTCATGAAGATAGGGAAGCTGTGATTTCGTGTATAGGGCAAGAACATAAGAACATAAGAAAGGAGGAACACTGCAGCAGGCCTGTTGGCCCATACTAGGCAGGTCCTTTACAATTCATCCCACTAACAAACATTTGACCTACCCAATTTTCAATGCTTCCCAAGAAATAAGCTCTGATGTGCAAGTCCCACTCAAATCCAACCCATCCCACTCATGTATTTATCCAACCTAAATTTGAAACTACCCAAAGTCCTAGCCTCAATAACCCAACTAGGTAGACTGTTCCACTCATCTACTACCCTATTTCCAAACCAATACTTACCTATGTCCTTTCTAAATCTAAACTTATCTAATTTAAATCCATTACTGCGGGTTCTCTCTTGGAGAGATATCCTCAAGACCTTGTTAATATCCCCTTTATTAATATCTATCTTCCACTTATACACTTCGATCAGGTCTCCCCTCATTCTTCGTCTAACAAGTGAATGTAACTTAAGAGTCTTCAATCTTTCTTCATAAGGAAGATTTCTAATGCTATGTATTAATTTAGTCATCCTACGCTGAATGTTTTCTAACGAATTTATGTCCATTCTGTAATATGGAGACCAGAATTGAGCTGCATAATCTAGGTGAGGCCTTACTAATGATGTATAAAGCTGCAGTATGACCTCTGGACTTCTGTTGCTTACACTTCTTGATATAAATCCCAGTAATCTATTTGCCTTATTACGTACGCTTAGGCATTGCTGTCTTGGTTTAAGGTTGCTGCTTACCATAACCCCCAAGTCCTTTTCGCAATCTGTATGGTTAAGTTCTACATTATTTAACTTATAAGTGCTAGGGTTATGGACACTCCCGAGCTTCAGAACCTTGCATTTATCTACATTGAACTGCATCTGCCACTTTTCTGACCAAGAGTAGAGTTTGTCTAAATCCTCCTGAAGTTCCCTAACATCTACGTTTGAATCAATTATCCTACCTATCTTCGTGTCATCGGCGAATTTGCTCATATCACTAGTAATTCCTTCATCAAGATCATTGATATATATTATAAACAACAACGGGCCCAAGACTGATCCCTGTGGAACGCCACTTGTTACTGATCCCCACTCGGATTTAACCCCATTTATGGACACTCTTTGCTTCCTGTCTGTGAGCCATGATTCGATCCACGAGAGCACCCTTCCCCCAATGCCATTAGCTGCTACTTTCTTCAACAGTCTTTGGTGCGGAACTCTATCAAATGCCTTACTAAAATCTAAGTAAATAATATCAAATTCTTTATCGTGGTCAACAGCCTCAAAAGCTTTACTGAAGAAAGTCAATAAATTAGTTAGACAAGACCGGCCTCTTGTGAATCCATGCTGAGTATCATTAATCAAGCTATGCTTATCGAGATGGCTTCTTATAATCTCAGCTATAATTGACTCTAGTAATTTGCCTACAATTGAGGTCAGGCTTATTGGGCGGTAATTTGACGGTAACGACTTGTCCCCTGTTTTAAAAATAGGAATTACATTAGCCATCTTCCACATATCAGACACTGCACCTGTTTGAAGAGATAAATTAAAAATATTAGTTAATGGTTCACAGACTTCCATTTTGCATTCCTTTAGAACCCTTGAAAAAACCTCATCAGGACCCGGTGACTTATTTTGCTTCAGTCTGTCTATATGCTTCACAACCATTTCACTAGTGACTGTGATGTTACATAATTTATCTTCTTCTGATCCACTATAAAAATTAATTACCGGAATATTATTAGTGTCTTCCTGTGTAAAAACCGAGAGAAAATAATTATTTAAAATCGAGCACATTTCATTCTCTTTGTCAGTAAGATGCCCATAGTTATTTTTAAGGGGACCTATCTTATCTCTGACTTTTGTTCTATAGACCTGGAAAAAACTTTTTGGGTTAGTTTTAGAATCCCTAGCAACTTTAATTTCATATTCCCTTTTAGCTTTTCTTATCCCCTTTTTAATGTCCCTCTTAATGTCAATATACTGATTCATAAGATGACCCTCGCCTCTTTTGATACGCCTATAAATTCCTTTCTTGTGCCCTAGTAGATATTTCAGCCTATTATTCATCCATTTTGGGTCATTTCTATTTGATCTAATTTCCTTATAAGGGATAAACGCTCTTTGAGCAGCATGTATTGTGTTCAGAAAACTGTCGTATTGATAGCTCTCTTCGTTACCCCAGTCAACAGATGATAAGTGTTCTCTAAGCCCATCGTAATCTGCTAAGCGAAAATCTGGGACTGTTACTGAGTTATCCCTACTATCATACTTCCATTCAATTCTACATGTAATTGATTTGTGGTCGCTAGCACCCAGTTCCTCTGAAACTTCTAAATTATTAACAAGGGATTCATTGTTTGCCAGAACTAAGTCAAGCAGGTTATTACCCCTTGTAGGTTCTGTCACAAACTGCTTCAAAAAACAATCCTGAACTACTTCTAAGAAATCGTATGATTCTAAATTCCCAGTCAAGAAATTCCAATCAATATGACTAAAGTTAAAGTCTCCTAGAATTACTACATTATCGTGCCTTGTGGCCCTAACAATTTCCTCCCATAGTAGTCTCCCCTGGTCCCTATCTAAATTTGGGGGACGGTATATCACACCTAAAATTAATTTTTCATGCCCCTCTGAAAATTCTATCCAAACAGACTCTGTATGTGTTACTTCAGACTTAATACCCGTTTTTATGCAACAGTTCAAGCGATCTCGGACATACAATGCCACCCCACCCCCCTTCCCGATACTTCTATCTACTTGGAACAATTTAAAACCCTGAATGTGACATTCTGCAGGCATGTCCCGACTTTTTGAATTAAACCACGTCTCAGTAATGGCAAATACATCTATGTTACCTGCACTAGCAACTAGTCTCAACTCGTCCATCTTATTCCTAGCACTGCGACTATTTGTGTAATAAATATTTAATGACCCTCCTATCTCTTTACCCTTCCTGCTCCTTTCTGTTATTCCACTAAACCTATTACTGTCATTGTCAATTAGTGCCACTGGCTTTCCAATATCCTCCTCATTTTGCCTATTACTAGTTCTCCTAGTACTCATGTTACTACCCTGCGACTTCACAGTTTTCCCGCCAAAACCCATACCACTAACTATTCCTAGTTTAAAGACCTAACAGCTCCCTCCACTGCGTTGGCCAGTGCTCCCACCCCACACCTAGACAAGTGAACCCCATCCCTGGCATACATGTCATTTCTGCCATAGAAGAGGTCCCAGTTGTCAATGAATGTTACCGCATTTTCCTTACAGTATTTGTCCAGCCAGCAATTGACACCAATTGCTCTGGACAACCATTCATTTCCAACTCCTCTCCTTGGCAAAATGCCACATATGACAGGTTTCCCACCCTTCTTCCTAATTATCTCTATTGCTGACCTATACCTGCTAATCAGGTCCTCCCTCCTACGTCTGCCAACATCGTTGCCTCCAGCACTGAGACAGATAATAGGATTGCTCCCATTACCTCTCATGATGTCATCCAGACGGCTAACAATATCCTTCATCCCAGCCCCAGGAAAACACACTCTCTGCCTCCTACTCCTATCCTTCAAACAGAATGCCCTATCCATGTACCTAATCTGGCTATCCCCAACAACAACAATGTTTTTACCTTCCTTGGCGTCGTCCGTAGTGATGCTCCGAGTAGTCGACTCACATTCGCCAGGTAGCATTACACCACTTGTAGAATTTGTCATGACGTTCTCGATGGTCTTCGTTGGGGTTTCTAGGGATGTCTCACTCACGTCTGCCAATGCTTCCTTGGTGCTCGTTGTGGCATTCCCAGTAGAACACTCACATTCGTCAGGTAGCACCGAGAATGAGTTGGAAGTTTCCACGGCAGTCTTCTGGTTTCTCGTTGTTTCTGCCTCTCCAACCGTTTTCTTAATCTTCAGCTTGGTTCCATGTTGCCCGGCCACTGACCAAGCTCCCCTCTTAACCTGGGGACTCACAACAGGAGGATTACTACGAATCCTCTTGTTCTCCTCTGTCAATCGCCGTATCTCCAGTTTAGCAACTCTGAGTTCTTCTCTCAGCTGCTTGTAAAGCTGCTCAAGAGAGTGCATCCTGGTTCAGATTCACAGAGAGCACACAAACAGGTCTTCACAGAGCTAAGTACACGTCACCACTGAGAGCTAAGTACACGTCACCATCTTGCAGGAGTGAGGAAGAGCCAGTTGTAAGTGTGGGGGAAGTTCGTGAGGCAGTAGGTAAAATGAAAGGGGGTAAGGCAGCTGGGATTGATGGGATAAAGATAGAAATGTTACAAGCAGGTGTGGATATAGTTATGGAGTGGTTGGTGCTAGGGATTGGCAGAGAGCATGCACAGTTCCTTTGCATAAAGGCAAAGGGGACAAAAGAGAGTGAAAAAATTATAGGAGGATAAGTCTGTTGAACATACCTGGTAAAGTGTATGGTAGAGTTATTATTGAAAGAATTAAGAGTAAGACGGAGAATAGGATAGCAGATGAACAAGGAGGCTTTAGGAAAGGTAGTGGGTGTGTGGACCAGGTGTTTACAGTGAAACATATAAGTGAACAGTATTTAGATAAGGCTAAAGAGGCTTTTGTGGCATTTATGGATTTGGAAAAGGCGTATGACAGGGTGGATAGGGGGCAATGTGGCAGATGTTGCAGATGTATGGTATAGGAGGTAGGTTACTGAAAGCAGTGAAGAGTTTTTACGAGGATAGTGAGGCTCAAGTTAGAGTATGTAGGAAAGAGGGAGATTATTTCCCAGTAAAAGTAGGCCTTAGACAAGGATGTGTGATGTCTTCGTGGTTGTTTAATATATTTATAGATGGGGTTGTAAGAGAAGTGAATGCAAGGGTCTTGGCAAGAGGCGTGGAGTTAAAAGATAAAGAATCACACATAAAGTGGGAGTTGTCACAGTTGCTCTTTGCTGATGACACTTTGCTCTTGGGTGATTCTGAAGAGTAGCTGCAGAGGTTGGTGGATGAATTTGGTAGGGTGTGCAAAAGAAGAAAATTGAAAGTGAATACAGGAGAGAGTAAGGTTATGAGGATAACAAAAAGATTAGGTGATGAAAGATTGGATATCAGATTGGAGTGAGAGAGTATGAAGGAGGTGAATGTATTCAGATATTTGGGAGTGGACGTGTTAGCAGAAGGGTCTATGAAAGATGAGTTGAATCAGAGAGTTGATGAGGGGAAAAGGGTGAGCGGTGCACTTAGGAGTTTGAGGAGACAAAGAACTTTGTCCTTGGAAGCAAAGAGGGGAATGTATGAGAGTATAGTTTTACTAACGCTCCTGTATGGATATGAAGCGTGGGTGATGAATGTTGCAGCGAGGAGAAGGCTGGAGGCAGTGGAGATGTCATGTCTGAGGGCAATGTGTGGTGTGAATATAATGCAGAGAATTCGTAGTTTGGAAGTTAGGAGGAGGTGCAGGATTGCCAAAACTGTTGTCCAGAGGGCTGAGGAAGGGTTGTTGAGGTGGTTCGGACATGTAGAGAGAATGGAGCAAAACAGAATGACTTCAAGAGTGTATCAGTCTGTAGCTGAAGGAAGGCAGGGTAGGGATCGGCCTAGGAAAGGTTGATGGGAGGGAGTAAAGGAGGTTTAGTGTGCGAGGGGCTTGGACTTCCAATGGAGACAAATATTTTTTAATACTTGACATGCTGTTGGAGTGTGAGCAAAGTAACATTTATGAAGGGGTTCAGGGAAACCGGCAGGCCGGACTTGAGTCCTGGAGATGGGAAGTACAGTGCATGCACTCTGAAGGAGGGGTGTCAATGCTGCAGTTTAAAAACTGTAGTGTAAAGCACCCTTCTGGCAAGACAGTGATTGAGTGAATGATTGTGAAAGTTTTTCTTTTTCTGGCCACCCTGCCTTGGTGGGAATCGGCCAGTGTGTTAATTAAAAAAAATAATAAAATGAAATTTTGATGAACTGTTAAATGTTGATGAGGATATGTAAGCTGTGATTTCGTGTACTGGGAAGGGAGGAATGAGATCTTGAAGGAGTGAGGAAGAGCTATTTGTGAGAGTGGTGGAAGTACGTGAGGCAGTGGGTAGAATGAAAGGAGGTGAAGCAGCTGAGATTGAAGGGATAAAGACAGAAATGTTAAAAACAGGTGGGGGACATAGTGTTGGAATGTTGAATTCTTTTACTAATAAGTGCATTGAAAAGGGTAAAGTTCCCAAAGACTGGCAGAGAGCATGTATAATTTCTTCCTATAAAGACCAACGAGAGTGTAAAAATCATAAGGAATGAGCCCATTGAGTGTACCTGATAAAGTGTACAGAAGAGTTATTATTAAAAGAATTAGTAGTAAGGCAGAGAGAAGGATAGTAGATGAACTAGGTGGTTTTTAGAAAGAGTAGGAGACGTGTAGACCAAGTGTTTACAGTGAAACATAGGTCAACACTACTGAGATAAGGGTAAAGAGGTTTTTGTGGCATGTATGGATTTGAAAAAGGCATAGATAGTGGGGCCAATGTGGCAGATGTTGCAATTTTTTTTTTAAACATAATACATTGTATTACATACAAACAAACCACGGTGAAAAATAAAATAAATGGTACACAACGAGAAACTCCATACCTATCCGAACATGAAATTAAACACCAACATAACAAAGTAGGCATTAAAATCAACCACATCCACCGAGGCGGGGTGACCCCAAAGGAAAAACAAAAGTTTCTCCTTTTACATTTAGTAATATATACAGGAGAAGGGGTTACTAGCCCCTTGCTCCTGGCATTTTAGTCGCCTCTTACAACATACATGGCTTACGGAGGAAGAATTCTGTTCCACTTCCCCACGGAGGATAGAGGAAATAAACAAGAACAAGAACTAGTAGGAAAATAGAAGAAAACCCAGAGGGGTGTGTATATATATTCTTGTACATGTATGTGTAGTGTGACCTAAGTGTAAGTAGAAGTAGCAAGACGTACCTGAAACCTTGCGTGTTTGTGAGACAGAAAACTGGACACCAGCAATCCTACCATCAAGTAAAACAATTACAGGCTTTCGTTTTACACTCACTTGGCAGGACGGTAATATATATATATACATATATATATATATGTATATATATATATCTATATATATATATATATATATATATATATATATATATATATATATATATATATATACATGTATATATATATATATAAATATATATATATTATATATTATATAATATATATATATATATATATATATATATATATATATATATATATATATATATATATATATATATATATATATATATATATATATATATATATATATTCATATATATATATATATATATATATATATATATAT
>NW_027196888.1:0-5000 GCF_038502225.1 Cherax quadricarinatus | reverse complement strand
CAGTTTTGACAATAATATGAATATTTCCTTTGGTTTATATAAATTAGATCCATTTATAATTAATAGAATTTGGGAAGAATTTAATAATACACTGGACAAACAATTTTTAAATTTTCTTGGGTAGAATAGTTTGTGGGGTGAGTTGTGCAAAGACCTATCCAAGTTGGGAGTGCGCGTCAGGTGTTTAACTGTTGTGATCTGACAGTAGGTGCTGGCCAGACCCCTATATAACTTCTTGGATGCTTTACTTTTCATAGTTCCTTGATAATGAGTAGTCACAACTTGGAATTTCTATATTCTTTCAGATGGTTGTTTTATATTCTGAAATCACCTGTTTACTGTGATCTTATTGCATATATATATATATATATATATATATATATATATATATATATATATATATATATATATATATATATATATATATATATATATATATATATATATATGTATATGTGTATATACATATATATAAATGTATATATATACATATACATATTCATATATATACATACATACGCATATATACATATAATATACACACAGATACATAACATAACACACAATATGCACATCTATATATATAAAAGGTAAAACCCAAAATTTACATATTGTTGTGCTTGCGTTTTACAGAAACGCAAAACCAAAAGAAAAAAAAACAATTGCGATGCAACACAATTAGTACGAGGAAAAAAATATTTAAAACAATTTTTTTTTTCGAAGAACAATCTATGAAAATCACAAAAACTAAAATAAAACACAATATGCTATGCAACAAACGGAAAAAAGATGAAAGTTTTCCATTCAAGAGTTTGCAAAATTGCATATAAAACCCAGACGTAATAACCCATGAAAAAGAACCTACTACTACTTCTACTACTAAAAGAATGCAGATGTAATATATACAGACTTTGCAAAAGCCTTCGACAAGTGTGACCATGGCGTAATAGTGCACAAAATGCGTGCTAAAGGAATAACAGGAAAAGTCGGTCGATGGATCTATAATTTCCTCACTAACAGAACACAGAGAGTAGTCGTCAACAGAGTAAAGTCCGAGGCAGCTACGGTGAAAAGCTCTGTTCCACAAGGCACAGTACTCGCTCCCATCTTGTTCCTCATCCTCATATCCGACATGAACAAGGATGTCAGCCACAGCACCGTGTCTTCCTTTGCAGATGACACGAATCTGCATGACAGTGTCTTCCATTGCAGACACTGCAAAGCTCCAGGCTAGAGCGAAACACCAACGTCAAAGACCTGGGAGTGATTATGTCGGAGGATCTCACCTTCAAGGACCATAACATTGTATCAATCGCATCTGCTAGAAAAATGACAGGATGGATAATGAGAACCTTCAAAACTAGGGAGGCCAAGCCCATGATGACACTCTTCAGGTCACTTGTTCTATCTAGGCTGGAATATTGCTGCACACTAACAGCACCTTTCAAGGCAGGTGAAATTGCCGACCTAGAAAATGTACAGAGAACCTTCACGGCGCGCATAACGGAGATAAAACACCTCAATTACTGGGAGCGCTTGAGGGTCCTAAACCTGTATTCCCTGGAACGCAGGAGGGAGAGATACATGATTATATACACCTGGAAAATCCTAGAGGGACTAGTACCGAACTTGCACACGAAAATCACTCACTACGAAAGCAAAAGACTTGGCAGACGATGCACCATCCCCCCAATGAAAAGCAGGGGTGTCACTAGCACGTTAAGAGACCATACAATAAGTGTCAGGGGCCCGAGACTGTTCAACTGCCTCCCAGCACACATAAGGGGGATTACCAACAGACCCCTGGCAGTCTTCAAGCTGGCACTGGACAAGCACCTAAAGTCAGTTCCTGATCAGCCGGGCTGTGGCTCCTACGTTGGTTTGCGTGCAGCCAGCAGCAACAGCCTGGTTGATCAAGCGCTGATCCACCAGGAGGCCTGGTCACAGACCGGGCCGCGGGGGCGTTGACCCCCGAAACTCTCTCCAGGTAAACTCCAGGTAAATCACTAACACACTCATTGAAACTCCATCCAAAAGAATGAGTCCGACCCATCTAACATGATAGAACCCATGCAAAACCCCCTCCCCCTCCACACACATATCCTTGATTATTGGCTCAACTAAGACACTCCAAATTCCAGTTCCAGACACATATGCACCCCCCCCCATTAATACCTTAGAAAACGCCACTAAAAACAAACCTACCAAGGATCGGTCTATCCCACCCCTAACTTCAGTAACCAATTCACAGTCAAATGTCGGTATCCCACAGGGATGCTGGTCATCCAAGTCCTTCCATATGAAAACCTATTTCTACAAACTGTCCTGTAGACATGTGCTGCGAGCACTCTCACCCTACAAACCCAATGAACCTCCCACATACTCCAAGAAACAAACAAAAAATCCGCCACCACATATATAACGGCCCTCCTAACATCATCTGCGACCCCTCCCTCATCAAAAGTTAAGGGCCTTACAGACGATATGCTACGCCCCCCCACCAGACGGAAGATCCCCACTAACCACTCCCTAACAATTCCCAATGTTTCAAAAAATAAACTGCATGGAATGCCGTCTCCTCTTCCCCACAGCTCCAACAAGTTCCCTCACTCACATAACCCATCCTACATAAAACTGACTTAGACGCCAGAATCCCCATGAAAAAACTGTAAACGAATTCCAGTACCTTAAGTGTCAGCCGAAGCTTCCGAAAATCCTCCCAAATGCCCCACCAATCATACATAGGATAATTACTTACGCCCTGCACCACCACCCCATGACTTCCCACCTTCTCCAAACGACGCACCTGCATCTTCCTCACATCCCGTGCCGCCAACAGAAACCTCACCATATCCTCACACACCAACAAATCCTTCCCTGCCACCATTTCCGTACATCAATCATAACCTCTCCCACCCTTTTACCCTTTTCCCCACCCGCACTGAGGAACCTTTGTTTTATGTAGACCGCCTTTACTCGAGACTACAATGGGATGAGGCCTAATCCTACCTGCCGTACATACGTCATCACAACTTCCTTCTTTAACCACGGCCTCCCATAACCCCAGACATATCGAAAGACTCTCCTCAGCAGTTCCTTAGTATCAACTGACCTCAGAGAAAACACCTCCGCCACACCCCACACCTTACTAAAAACGAGTGTGTTCACCACCACCACTCTCTGCTGCAAAGTAATCTTCCCAGCCTGCAAACTGCTAAGCCTACCCAGGGCCCGACCTACCACTGTCTCCGAATTCACTCTCTGCACCACCCGTACATCCGCCAAGTATACAATCCTGCAAATCCAAAGACTATCCACAACAAACCACCCATACGCCTCGCCTAAGCCCCACCCACCCAGAATCCTACCTCGAGCAGCCTTGACTTTGCTCCATTAACACGCATGCCCGTCGCTGCCCCAAACATTTCAATCACTCTACCCACGTTTCACAAACCTACCTCCCCATCCACCAAGACTCACGAAATCGTAATTACACAATTGCAAACAAACCATACCCCGGCCGGGATTGAACCCGCGGTCAGAGAGTCTCAAAACTCCAGCCCGTCGCGTTAGCCACTAGACCAGCTAGCCACAATAAGATTCGTCCAACTAGGTATATTTCTACACCATAGGAAGGTTAGCACAGGCACCACTGTGACCACAAATGCAAGTTTTTACAGACGAATCTCCAGCTAGCGTGGCTGTGATGAACTCTAGCTCAAGTCCCTTCACTGCCGTCAACATGACTCACGAAATCGTAATGACACGATTGCAAACAAACCATACCCCAGCCAGGATTGAACCCGCGGTCAGAGAGCCTCAAAACTCCAGCCCGTCGCGTTAGCGGGTTCAATCCCGGCCGGGGTATGGTTTCCATCCACCAAAATCGTGGTATTGTCCACATAGCCCACAATCCCCGCACCACTAACTCTCCCCTCACCCTTCTCCTGAACCCCTCCCTCAATAAGCCTGTAAAAAGGGTCCTGCATACATGCAAAGAGAATTTGGGACAGGGGACATCCCTGTCTCAAACCTCTCTCCATCCGCACTGGCAAACCCAACCTGTACCCTAACCATGGCAGACGAATACAACCTCCTCTCCAAAACCCTGTTTCCACAAAAATACCCTAAGCATCTCCCTATTCACACAGTCATATGCTTCTTTCCAATCTATACCCAAGATGCCCCCATTGGCAGCTCTCTAAAAAATCCCTGATCCTCCCATGCCCAGCATGCATACTCCATGTTGTGATGAATGGTTTGAAAAACCGACAAGTTGAAGATTGAGACACTTATGCAGCATATGGGAATCTTTATTCAGGAAACGTTTCGCCACACAGTGGCTTCTTCAGTCCAATACAAAGAGGAAGGCATAAGGAGAGGAGGAGAATGAGGTAATCAGTCCCTCAACCTGGAGTCGATGTGTTCAGTCCATCAATCTTGTAGAATGTACAGCATAGGGCCGTAGACGTGGCTTATATACTGTAGTGATGTGAGGTGAAGCAGGCGGAGGAGGGGTCATAGTGGTACCATCCACTAGTCGAAGTAGGTCTTCGTCCAAAGGTTGAACAAGTTGAAACGTTTCCTGAATAAAGATTCCCATATGCTGCATAAGTGTCTCAATCTTCAACGCATACTCCGTGCAGGTATACCAAACTGTCCCCAATGTATAACCCTTTCAATCACCCTCTTCAACCTATTACCCAAAATTTTCGCAAAACTTTTGTAATCCGCACACATAAGGGAGATTGCCCGATATACACTCAACGTCCTTCCCCCCCTTTTTTTGGGCGCTAAAACAACAACCCCCTTACCTTGCAACGGTCCCAACACCGCTCCCTCCTTCATACCATTTAACAACGCCGCCAGACAAGTCTTCATGCAATCCCAATGTGCCAAATAGAAATCATTAGGTATCCTGTCAATCCCCAGAGCTTTACCTCTACTCATTTTTGTCACAGCCTCCTCCACCTCCCTCTCATTAATCACTCCCCCTAGCT
>NW_027196887.1:0-75114 GCF_038502225.1 Cherax quadricarinatus | reverse complement strand
TTAAGACTACAAATGCAACAGAAATATTATTGTTTACCTTAAATTGTGGTTGGTGGTGTATGTCAGTGATTGTGAAGAGAGTGGAGATGCATGGTGTGTACCTACTGGGCTGAGGAGGATGGTTGTTGGTTGTCGGCAGAAGTGGATGGTTGAGGTTCTAGTACTTAGTCGATGGTTGTATTGGAGTGTGCATAAATTGTGTAATGAATCTCTGGCTTCTTTTATCCTGCAGTATATTATGCATTATTCCAAAAGCTTGGTACTGCCAGGTTAGAGTCAAGAGTCCATTAATGCAACTGTTTTTTTCATCACTTTTCTTCTGTAGTTACACTTGAATGACTTAATAACTCCTTGATCCAGTGGTTATATTAAATATGCTGTATTTGGAGGTAAAAATACAACTTTTTACATGTGGGGTCACATCCAGCAAATCTTGTGGATGAGTACAGGAATTAACAAGAATGAATGCAAGGTTCTTGCTGAGCAGGTAAAACTTGACTTCAGAAATAAAGTGATGCTTAATTCAGTCAATAAATATTTCCTCTGTCATCCATGCTGACTGATTTGACCTCAGAATTACTAATAAGGTGTTTTTATCTACACCTTTCAAAGCACGAGGATTCTCTGAGTGGAAAATAACCATGGGTTTACACTTGAAATCACCTGATGCATTACTACAAAGGGTCAAGGTAAAGTGATCCTTCACTGTCTTGAAGCCCGGTACAGCACCGCAGAGACGGTGGTCTCACTCACAGCCAGGCGGTGGCCTCAGCTAGGAAGATATCCTGAGGGTAACACTCCAAATTTTTTCTCCTCCCACAAACCAATGCGTGTTAAATTAATTTTATGAAGTGTATAAAATTATGCTGCAATTTTTCAATAGTGCATAAACCAAAATGTGCCAAACAAATTCGTGTAATATGAGGATCTACTGCAATGAACTAGACAGGTAGAAATAAAAGAACCTCTATTTTTAAATGCACTAGACAAGTAGGAATAAACTAACTTAAATTTTTAAGTGCAATAACATGTAAGAATAAACTAATACTTTTAAGTGCATTTCAGTCTTGCCTTACTGTTATTTTAGATTTGTGTTATTTTTCCACATGATAAATATGTCCCACATATATTTCTGAGTATGTTTCTCTTGGGTTTTCCTGCTGAAGTGACCAGTCATAAGAGGTTTTACAAGACAAGATTTTCTTAAAATGTCTTTAAAACATTTCGCATTGCTTTGTATTCCCTCTTACATGTGAGTTATCATATGATTTACTAGGTCAGTTTCATGGGAAAAATTTTCCAGACACCTTGAACATTGATATGGTTGTTCTGTGTTGTGATCTTTCAAGTGATTTTCAAATTCTAATTTTTGTGAAAAGCTTTGTGAGCACCATGAACAAGTGTATGTTTTTTTCCCCTCATGAATTTTTTTATGCAATAATAAATTTGCTTTTCTTGAAAAGCCTTCTTGACACTCTGAACACTTGTATGGTGTTTCCCTTGTATGAATTTTTAAATGTTCTTCTAAACTTTCTTCTACTGAGAAGCTTTCCTGACACACTGAACACTTGTATGGTGTTTCCCTTGTATGAATTTTAAAATGTTCTTCTAAACTTTCTTCTGTTGAGAAACTTTCCTGACACTCTGAACACTTGTATGGTGTTTCCCTTGCATGAATTTTTAAATGTTCTTCTAAACTTTCTTCTGTTGAGAAGCTTTCCTGACACTCTGAACACTTGTATGGTGTTTCCCTTGTATGAATTTTAAAATGTTCTTCTAAACTTTCTTCTGTTGAGAAGCTTTCCTGACACACTGAACACTTGTATGGTGTTTCCCTTATATGAATTTTAAAATGTTCTTCTAAACTTTCTTCTGTTGAGAAACTTTCCTGACACTCTGAACACTTGTATGGTGTTTCCCTTGTATGAATTTTAAAATGTTCTTCTAAACTTTCTTCTGTTGAGAAACTTTCCTGACACACTGAACACTTGTATGGTTTATCTTCTTCATGAAGTGTCATGTGCTGAACTAAAAGAGAGTTGCTTGAAAATATTTTATGACACTCAAGACATTCATGTATTTTTCCTGTATGAATCTTTAGGTGCTTCACCAGAGAAGATTTTTCTGAAAACCGTTTTGCACACACTGAGCACTTAAATGGCTTCTCTCCAGTATGAAGTCTCATGTGTGAAGTGAGGTGGCCATTTTCTGAAAAGTCTTTTTGGCACACTGAACACTGAAATGGCTTCTCTCCGGTATGATAGCGCATATGTTTTACAAGAGAACCTTTTTCTGTAAATAATTTTGCACACACTGCGCACTGATATGGCTTCTTTCCAATATGTCGTTTCACATGTGAATTCAGGTAATCCTTGCGTCTAAAGTCTTTATAACACAGCAAACACTGATATGGTTTCTCTCCTGTATGAATTCTCTCATGCTGTTTGAGTGAAGATTTATTAATAAAGTCTTTCAGACACACTGAACAATGATATAATTTCTCTCCTTCATGAACTCTCTGATGTTCATATAGTGAGGATTTTTTTAAGAAGTTTTTGAGACATTCAGGGCACTGATATTGCTTCTTTACTGTATGAATTCTTTCGTGATTATTTAGTGAGGTTTTACCACTGAAGTCTTTCAGACACACTGAACACTGATATGGTTTATGGCCTATATGAATTCTATGATGTCTATTTAGCGAGGACTTATCAGTGAAATCTTTCAGACACACTGAACATTGATATGGCTTCTCTCCTGTATGAATTCTCTGATGTTGTTTCAGTGAGTATTTAAGAAGAAAGTCTTTCTGACACACTGAACATTGATGTGGCTTCAGTCCTGTATGAATTCTCTCATGTTTATTTAGTGAAGATTTATCCCTGAAATCTCTCAGACACACTGAACATTGATACGGCTTTTCTTCTGTATGAATTCTCAGATGTTTATTTAGTGAGCATTTGTCCCTGAAATCTTTCAGACACGATGAACACTGATATGGTTTCTCTCCTGTATGAACGCTCTCATGTTGTTTTAGTGAGTATTTATTCCTAAAGTCTTTCTGACACACTGAACACTGATATGGCTTCTCTCCTGTATGAATTTTCTCATGTTTATTTAGTGAGGATTTCTTCCTAAAGTTTCTCTGACACACAGAACACTGATATGGCTTCTCTCCTGTATGAATTTTCTCATGTTCCTTTAATGAGGATTTATGGATAAAACTTTTCAGACATTCTGAGCAATGAAACGGCTTCTCTCCTGTATGAGTAATGTTATGTCTTATGAGTCTATAATTAGTTGGAAAAACTTTTTCACAAACAGGACATTGATGGAGTTTACTTACCACCTTCATGTTGACTTTATTTTATTTCAAGTTTTTACACTCAATAAATCAGTAATTCATTGAATGCTACATACTACATCACATAACAACAGACTTACTGTACTGCACATCTTTCTCTCTACTGTCTCTCATTTAATACATTCTCCAATGTAAACTTTGAAAAAATATATTAATATTGACAACTGATGGTTAAATCTTTTCATATCAACTCTTGTAACCAATACAAATTAATGTGAAAAAAAAATCACAAAGAAATTTGTTTTCACTATCAAATACTGCAATGTATTTTTTTGTTTGTAAATTTTAATAAATAATGTATTAAATTTCAATAATGTGTGAGCTCTTTTCTCCTTAACTAATATTTTTTTTTTAATTCTTTGGTACAAAAACTGAAATAGATGCTAAAGTGTTTTGAAAAATGTGCGGAACAGTCTGATCGAGCAATAATGATGTTTAAGTTGGTGCTGGTGTAGGTGGAGTAACTTGTTTAAGTTGGTGCTGGTGTAGGTGGAGTAAGTTGTTTAAATGGGTGCTAGTGTAGGTGGTGTAAGCTGTTAAGTGGGTGCTGGTCTAGGTGGTGTAAGTTGTTTAAATGGGGGCTAGTGCAGGTGGTGTAAGCTGTTAAGTGGGTGCTGGTCTAGGTGGTGTAAGTTGTTTAAATGGGGGCTAGTGCATGTGGTGTAAGCGGTTAAGTGGGGTGTAGGTGGTGTAATTTGTTAAGTGGGTGCTGGTGTAGGTGGTCTAAGCTGTTAAGTGGGTGCTGGTGAAGGTGGTGTAAGCTGTTAAGTGGGTGCTGGTGTAGTGTGGGGTGTAAAAGTTATTTAAATGGGTGCTGTTAAGTGGGGTGTAGGTAGTGTAAGTTATTTAAATGGATGCTGGTGTAGATGGTGTAAACTGTTAATTGGGGTGTAGGTGGTGTAAGTTGTATAAATGGGTGCTGGTGTAGGTGGTGTAATTATAAATATTCCAAAAAAACTCCAATCTTATTTCATCATATATTATACATATAATGACTGCAGATATTAAACTTTTATAATAAATTAACTGATAAATTATTCATCAATAAACTGTTTCTTCCTAAAGTCCTCTTTTCATGATTATTGATAAAATAAATAACTTGATTCATATTATGTGCACTTGCATTTGACAATGAAAAAATCAAGATGTCAGAATAATGATATGCAAAGAATATTTCAAAGAAATAATATAATATAACAAATACTCAGGTTTTTAAACACAGTTAATGGAAAGGTTATGACTAAAATTATAATAATAGGGGTAAGACTTATTTTTATAATAGGGATGAGACTATGTCTAATATTTTCATAGTAGAGGCATGATTATAGAGAATATTTTCACAAAAGGGGCAAGACTAGGACTAACATAATAGTTTCAATTAAGGCAAGAATACAGAAATAGTTACTTAAAACAGTCATGAATTAGGATTTTTTAATTTTGTCTTTCACATTATTAAATGTGAGATATAATGTGTACACTGAGCAACATTTTCTGTTACCTTAATTCCACAGAAAAGTTAGAAACTAGATTTTCTGAACAGTTCAGTCAAATACTGACAACTGGAACACACACACACAATTGTTGTCATTACTGAAGAGGTGCTGACAGTAGTTGTACTCAGTGCTTCAGTGTAGTATGCTTTATTAAACTTGGTGCTGACAGCTGCTGTACTCAGTCCTACAGACAGTGTAGTATGCTTTATTAAACTTGGTGCTGACAGTAGTTGTACTCAGTGCTTCAGTGTACTATCCTTTATTAAACTTGTGCTGACAGCTACTCAGTACTCAGTGCTGACAGCTTTGTAGTATGCTTTATTAAACTTGGTGCTGACAGTAGTTGTACTCAGTGCTTCAGTGTACTATCCTTTATTCAACTTGGTGCTGACAGCTGCTGTACTCAGTCCTACAGACAGTGTAGTATGCTTTATTAAACTTGGTGCTGACACTAGCTGATCTCAGTACTTTTCCCATTTTCTTAACTGGATGTCAGCATGGTATGTTTACTGACACTGTAAACACCAACTGTAAAAGAGAAGTTGAATGAAACATTTTTGGAAATCTGTTTTTGCTAAGATATCAACAACGTTAGATATACTGGACATGTTTATTTTGCAAAGAAAACTGCACATTATTTATACACGGTGCTGTGGCTGACATCCTTGTCTATGTCAGATATGAGGATGAGGAACAAGATGGGAGCGAGTACTGTGCCTTGTGGAACAGAGCTTTTCACCGTAGCTGCCTCGGACTTTACTCTGTTGACTACTACTCTCTGTGTTCTGTTAGTGAGGAAATTATAGATACATCGACCGACTTTTCCTGTTATTCCTTTAGCATACATTTTATGCGCTATTACGCCATGGTCACACTTGTCGAAGGCTTCTGCAAAGTCTGTATATACATGTATTATAAGGCCATTCTTTTACTGAAATAGAGTAAACCCTTGTGATTTATGGTTCGATCTCGGGTATGGGTGGAAACATGAGAACATGTTTCCATAAGACACCAGCTGTCCACGTTCACCAATCAGTAAATTGGGTACCTAGGTGTTAGTCGACTGATGTAAGTTGCATCCTGGGGAAAAAATTGACCTAATTTGCCAGAAATGCTCTGCATTGGTGTCAGATAGGCCTATATACCTTGTACATGTAACTGTAGAAATAAAGATTATTGGACCCATGCACCTTGTGCAGATATTCAGGGATCATCTACAAGAGATATTAAACCAGCGAAGTGTTTTAGGTGTGCCCAAATGAGACTGAACTGTGGAATAAAAGCACACTGGTATTAAAAATGATAATATCAAAATGGCCTTCATAAAAAACATGAGAATTCTATAACAGACAGAAAAATAAAAAAATTGGGCCAGATGGTGTTTTTGCCCCTGGTACAAATGCTGTGCTGGTAGACAGTAACTGTAAGAATAGAGAAATAAATGGTGACCTGGAGGGGGACAGGAGCTCTAGTGGGGAAACAGGTATAGACAAGGACAATGACATGCAAAAACCACTGTTACAAACTAGCAATACCAGGAGGATGCCCCGAGAAATAGTGAAGATAAATTACCAGAAATAACTGATGAAGGCTCCAGTGTTAGTACTTGTGCTGAAGATAGAGATGAGACAGAAAAATATGCACCAGTAGGAAATACAGTAGGGAATACAGTCACATAAAACCAAGGCAAAAAGAAACCAGGCCTATGTAAATTCTATGCACTTGGTATCTGCAGGCATGGAATATTTGGAAAAACAGATGGGATTTGCAACTTTGACCACCCCAGAAAATGCCGTGCCCATGTGAAAACAGGAAAATGCAACCTCCCTTCCTGTAATCTTTTCCACCCTGAAATGTGTCACTCTTCAGTTCAGGAAAGACAGTGCTATAACTTATATTGCCAGGCATACCACCTAAAGGGTACAAGAAGAAAAAAAAAATCCAAAGCATGGGAAAACCTGGGTAGCCACAGCCATTCTGGCAGGAAATGACAGAAATCATACACTAACTCAAACCATTTCTGGAGTGGAATCACAGTCGATGGTTACACTCCAAAACAACAGATATTACTACAAAGAAAATAAGACCCACCTCCCATACCACCAATCCGACAACATTCATCTTTGCAAATATACAGGGTCTAAAGCCAACAATGAACAACAAAATACCTATCATCCATGGACTGCTTACAGAATCAAGTGTAATGTTCGTGGTTTTCACAGAGACCCACATCAAGGATCACTTGGACAATGAAATAAGGATCCCAGGTTACAATCTATGCAGATATGACAGTGTGAACAGGCAGAAGGGTGGGGGGGGGGGGTTGGCCTGTATATCACAGTCACTTACATGCTCAGAACTACTAAATGCCTCAAATGTAGTTGAAGTTTTAGCAGTAAAGATCAAGAACCAAAACCTGGTTATTGTGGTAGTCTACAAGCCTCTGGATGCAAAGTTCCAACAATTCCAGGAACAGCTTTTGAAAACTGACCACTGTCTGGAAAATCATCCACCTCTTGCCCCCAACATGTTGCTCCTGAGGGATTTCAACCTAAGGCATCTAAAATGGAGGAATATAGCAAATAATGTTGTAGCAGAGATAACACCAGGAGGCACCTCTGATGAAAACTCGCACACACATGAGCATTTAAGTCTCTGCACCAAATTCTCATTAAACCAGCAAATAACAGAGCCTACAAGATTGGAGAATATGCTGGACCTCATCTTCACTAACAATGATGATCTGATATGAAATGTCATCATATCAAAAACAAAATACTCAGATCACAACAAAACAGAGGTCCAGACATGTATGTGCATGGGCCCCAGACCAACAAAATGTGATCAGTCACGAGGGAGCTCTCACTAAATTCAACTTCAGAAACAAAAACATGAGGCTAGACCAAGTAAACCAAGTCCTAAATGACATAAACTGGGAAGACAGCCTAAGCAACATGGATCATAACCTACAGTGGCACCTCAAATTTCGAACGTATCACTTATCAAACTCTTCGAAGATCAAATGCTTTTCTCGAACCAACTTTGTCCCTATTATCGAACTCGCCCCTATTTTCGAACTGCCAGGTACCAGACCTGTCTGGCAGCCTGCTCCGTCCATGTCCCCGCGCAGGCGCCATGAGCCAGTTTGGTTTTGTTGATGCTTAAGTGAACATTAACCTGTGCTCTCATTCAAACATTTTACGATTATTTCATTGTTTTTAGTGCTTGTGGGACTGTGAAATAAGCTACCATTGGCCCAAAGAAACCTGCTAGTGGTACCCCTCTGGTAAAGAAAGTGAGAAACACCATAGGTGTGAGAAGGAAATAATACAGAAGTATGAGAGTGGTGTGAGACTTGTTGAGTTTGCCAGGATGTATGGGAAAAACAAGTCGACCATCGATTCTATCCTGGCAAAGAAAGAACAAATCAAGGAAGCTGATGTTGCAAAAGGTGCTAATGTGCTAACCAAAAAAAGACCACAGACACTTGATCAGGTTGAGAAATTGTTGACAGTGTGGATCAAGTATAAAGAGATGCCAGGTGATAGTGTTTCAGAGATCATTATTTGCTAAAAGGCAAGGAAGTTGCATGCCGATCTTGTACAGAAAACCCCTGGAACCAGTGCTCATAGTGAATTTAAGGCCAGCAAAGGCTGGTTTGACAGATTTAAGAAGCATAGTGGCATACACAATGTTGTAAGGCATGGTGAGGCAGCCAGTTTAGACAGGGGTCCAGTGACTCTCAAGCTGGTCCTAGTGGCATTAAAAGACAGAGAAGGGAAGTAACCACAGAGAGGACTTTCATACCTGAAGTCCTCATGGAGGGGGATTCTCCTTCCAAACACTAACCCCAACTCCCTCTCTCCTCCTCCCTATCTTCCAGATGCCATCACCAATCTTCAGTGTTATTTTATATGTCTATTTACATTTATTAATGCGTAATTGAACACTATATTTGTTGTGTGTATGTAAAACTGTAATTAATCTCTATAAAATGTATTTTTTGTGAATATTTCTGGGTTTCTGGAATGGATTAATTGTATTTCCATTATTTCTTATGGGAAATATTGCTTCGTTTTCCAGACTTGTCGAATTTAGAACAAGCTCCTGGAATGGATTAAGTTCGATATTTGAGGCTCCACTGTATGTCCAGAACAAACTAACTCTGTGGCACTTGAGGTATGCTCAAGGCACATTCCCTTAAGGAAAAGGAGGAGAAGATGGAAACTAAAAAGAGAAAGGTGCTCCCTATACATGCGAAGGCAAAGA
Source organism: Cherax quadricarinatus (assembly GCF_038502225.1). Taxonomy (NCBI): domain Eukaryota; kingdom Metazoa; phylum Arthropoda; class Malacostraca; order Decapoda; family Parastacidae; genus Cherax; species Cherax quadricarinatus. Next base: position 65,988 of record NW_027196887.1, on the reverse strand, counting down.
ATAACAGAGGGGATAAAAGAGGCAATATATCTTCAGTACCTAGGGAGACACTGGTCAGAGAAATAGCAAACATCAAACTAAAGCTAAAGGAAACTTAAAAGAGCCAAGAAATGTGAGAAGGACTAAAAGCCATAAATGAAACTGAAAGAAACTCAAAGTATTTCTTTTCTTATGCCAAATCAAAGTAGAGAACAATATCCAGTATTTAGCCCCTACTTAAACAATTTGAGTCCTACACAGATAATAGCAAGGAAATGAGTGAGCTACTCAAGTCCCAATATGACTCGGTTTTTAGCAAGATCGTGGAAATTTATTTGGTCCCTAAAGTTCCACAGGACAGATCCGGAATGGCCGTAATGGAACGGCTGAGCTGGGTGGCCCTTAAACTCACCCAAACAAAAAGCGTTCTCCCCAAACATAAACACATTTCTCTCCCCGGGGGGGGTGGCGTGGATGGTAGGGTCTGTTCCAAAGGTAAGCACCATACTGCACTATGTCCCAATAATTTAAGGGAACCCCAGGCTAGTAGGGATATCTCTCAGGTAGAGATAGAAAGTGAGTCTGAGCCTGAAATGGTAGCCAGCGTGATTAGTGGGAGTGAAGTCTCTAATCCGAGTGAGAATCACGGAGGTGCTGCCCTACCTACAGTCATGGCAAAGGTTGTGAGTGGGTACAAGTCCGAAACAACCCAATTATTCTTTGACCCAGGAGCACAAGTATCCTTGATAACAAAGAAGTTGGTGGCTAAATTAAAGTTGAAGGCCACAAAGAAAGTTAGTATGATGTTGGGAGGGGCTATAAGTCAGGTCCCACCCAAATCTTATGATGTGGTGGATGTCACAGTCAAATTAGGTGGACATCACAGAGACATTACAGCCTTGGTGGTAGAGACATTACCCAGGGCAATTACAGCGAGAGGTCTTGCTGCAGCAGCTAAGCGATTGAAAGACCTTGACGTGAAGCAGGCAGACCAGGGAATTACCACTGACACAGTCAGAAATGTAGGTATCCTGGTGGGAGCCAGTCATATAGATGACTTCTTGTCTACACGACGGATGTTTAAGGAAGGAATTGGTTTATACAGATCCCCAGTAGTATACATCATAGGCGGCAGGATTCCACCTGAATTCCCTGCCACACCAGATAGAGGAGAAGCTGTCCCCATGATAGCTGGGGGAGTAGTGATAATGAATACCAGTATACACGATGAACCACCAGGGAAGCTGAACCAGGTAGGGAGTGACGAACACTCGGCCACCTTGGGAAAACACTTGTACAGGGTATGTAAAGAGGGAGATAGATTACCTTTAAATCCAGGAACCTCATATCAGTGGGACGAAAGGCTACCAGGGCATGTGGGCCACTGGGTGGGAAAGTACGGAGCCACTCAGTCAAGGCTAGACATACGAAAGATGTTAAAGTTAAAGGAAAGGGTGCTAAGACCACCGGAACCAACAAGTTTACACCCCCAGAGGTCCACGCAGGGGAAACTGGACGGTTGAAGTTAGACTGGAGTCTGCTCGACGAGAGTGGCCGGACGGCACTCGTGTCCAGGGTCCGCCGTGGGGGCTTGTGGAAGGTGAATTTGATTCAGACTTAGCGCCTACCTTCACCGGCGGGAGGATGTGGAAATTTATTTGGTCCCAAAAGTTCCACAGGACAAATCCGGCATGGCCATAATGGAACGGCTGAGCTGGGTGGCCCTTAAACTCACCCAAACAAAAAGCGTTCTCCCCAAACATAAACACATTTCTCTCCCTGGGGGGGTGGCGTGGATGGTAGGCACTTATTTATTTATAGATTTACCCTTCAGTAAGGAGTAGGTAGTTTTACTGTTAGTATATTAATATTAGGTTTACTAAGGCAACTGTAGATAATAATAATGTAGACCTAAGACCTTAATATAGGAAGTAATAGGCCGATAATGTAGGCAAACACTAGGATAAGTTAGCTAGGGAGAACTGGCAGCACTAGTTTGAACGAAGAGACGAGGGTCTGGAAGAGAGACCAGCTCGTTCTTCTTAAGACAGACACCAACTGGACAAGACGTGCCGTGATCAGCAGACGGCGCCCCCCACGTGTCTTCACATTTGAGACAGGGAAATCTGGTAGAGGCACCTCGATGTACCGTAGATGACCTACGTCAGGCCCATACAGTAAGACAAGACCTCCACTTTATCTCGTAGATTTCTGGCCAGTGTCTGGGGAGAATTGTGAGTGAGTTTGATCTGTGGGTCCGGTGTGCAGCAGGCAGTGCATGCCTAGTAAGTACCAGTGTCTCTTGGCAGTCTGGAAGCTAGTGTCCGTGTCTGCATAGTTATACTAGGGGATACATACCCTCTTGGATATAGGAATTTCTGAGGTGCAGGCAGGTCACTAATAACGATTGAATATTGCAGGAATTAAGGCTCCCGGTTGCACGTGGTTTCTGAAGGGAAGTCCAAAGGGGCTAAGCTTAGGGAAGTTGAAGATCAGGATATATGCTGCAACACCAAGTAAGTTAGTCCTTTATACGTGCATGCAGGCGAGTTTCTTGCAACATCAATCATTTGTGAAAATCTGTCCTATAAGCCACTTGTGAGGCTGAGGTACCCACCTCAGAGCTCGGTGTCAACAGAGTTTGCCAGGGTAGGTGACTCACTTGGAGGCAGTCCACACAAATTTTCACAGAGCCGCTAACCAGACTGAAAGTCGAAGATGTAAATGAATTTTTTATCAGACATAGAATTTGGTAGACACAAACCTATCTGATATTATCCTTATGCCAAATGACTTCAAAAAGGCAATAAATGACATGCCCATGCACTCAGCCCCAGGCCCAGACTCATGGAACTGTGTTCATCAAGAACTGTGAGAAGCCCCTATTACATGCTTTTAACATCCTATGGAGAGGGAGCATGGACACAGGGGTCGTCTCAAAGCTGCTAAAAAACTAGACATAACCCCACTCTACAATGGGGGCAGTAAAGCAAAAGTAACAAACTACAGACTGAGAGCACTAATGTCCCATATCATAGAAATCTTTGAAATGGTTCTAAGAAGCAAGTTCCCCACCCATCTAGAAACCCATCAGTTATACAACTCATGGCAGCATGGGTTTAGAGCAGGCCACTCCTGTCTATCTTAACCCTTTCAGGGTTTCAGCCGTACTAGTACGGCTTATGCACCAGGGTTTTTGACGTACTAGTATGCCTAAATTCTAACGCCCTCAAATCTAGTGAGAGAAAGCTGGTAGGCCTACATATGAAAGAATGGGTCTATGTGGTCAGTGTGCGTGGTATAAAAAAAATCCTACAGCACACAGTGCATAATGAGAAAAAAAACTTTGACCGTGTTTTTGGATTAAAACAGCGACTTTGCACTGTATTTTCATATGGTATTTATTGCTGTATTCTAGTTTTCCTGGTCTAATTTTATAGAATGGAAGACATGTTACAGAAATTGAGATGATTTTGACTGGTTTTACGAAGAAAACTACCTTGAAATTGCGCTCAAAGTAGCAGAAATTTTCGATTTTTACCAAAGTTCAAAAGTAAACAAATCATGCTATGCGTACAATAAACGTCAACTAGTGAGTAATATTCTTTCACAAGTGTGCTGATATTATTTATACCATTTCTACTCTAATGCAGTAGTCTGCATAACAGTAAATCTTCTATTTTTTTGTGAGAATGTAAGAAGAGCATGGGGACGTGACTAATGAACAGAGGAAATTTTATTTTAGTGCCAGGAATGTATTTCTTGTTTATTCTGGACCCTATTCGGAAATTGGCATCTTTTGAAATTTGTGAAATTGGCAAAATTGCTAAATTCTCACCACTGTATTGAATAGCTGAAATCGGTAAATGGGTGGTTTCTTGTACTCATTCGATAGAAAAAATAGAGTTCTAGCAAAATACGTAATGATTTTTGTAGACAAGCACACTGGAATTGGCCGAAAATAGGGCTCAAAGTGGGGAAAATCGCCGATGCGTAAACATCGTCGAGACCGCTAACTTCATGAGAGCATAATTCCGTAAGTTTTCCATCAAATTTCATACTTTTGGCATCATTATGATTGAGAATACATTCTCTATCTTTTCATAAGAAAAAATATTTTTTTTTTTAAATTTGGCCGACCCTGAGAACAAGTCTCTGAGAGGGCCTGTTGACCCTGAAAGGGTTAACTACTGGACTACTATGACAAAGTCTGGGATGCTCTAAAAGACAAACAAAATGCAGATGCAATATACACAGACTTTTCAAAAGCATTTGACAAGTGTGACCATGGTGTAATAGCACACAAAATGCATGATAAAGGAATAACAGGAAAAGTTGGGAGATGGAGCTATAATCTCCTAACAAATAGAAAACAATGAGTATTAATAAAGAGAGTAAAGTCTGAGGTGGCTACAGTGAAAAGCTCTGTTCCAAAAGGCACAGTACTCGCTCCCTTCTTGTCCCTCATCCTCATATCTGACACAGACAGTGCCATGTCTTCCATTGCAGATGACATCCGAATTTTCAAGACAGTGTCCTTCACTGAAGACACCGCATGACTCCAGGTGGACATCAACTAAATCTTTAAATGGGCTGTAGCAAACAATATGAAGTTCAATGATGAGAAATTTCAACTACTCTCATAAGGAAAACATGAGGAAATCAAATATACATCTGAGTATATAACAAATTCCAACCACACAATAGAGTGAAAAACTAATGTATGAGACCTGGGAGTGATCATGTCAGAAGATCTCACCTTCAAAGACCATAACATTGTATCAATTGCATCTGCTAGAAAAATGGCAGGATGGATAATGAGAACCTTCAAAACTAGGGATGCCAAGCCCATGCTGACACTCTTCATGTCGCTTGTTCTATCTAGGCTGGAATATTGCTGCACACTAACAGCACCTTTCAAGGCAGGTGAAATTGCTGACCTAGAAAATGTACAGAGAACCCTCACAGCACACACAACTGCGATAAAACACCTCAATTACTGGGAACTCTTGAAGTTCGTAAACCTGTACTCCCTAGAATACTGGCAGGAGAAATACATGATCATATACACTTGAGAAATCCTAGAGGGATTAGTACCAAACTTGCACACGAAAGTCACTCCCTATGAAAACAAAAGACTTGGCAGGCGATGCAACATCCCCCCATGAAAAGCAGGGGTGCCACTAGCATGATAAGAGACAACACAAGTGTCAGGGGCCCAAGATTGTTCAACTGCCTCCCAGCATACTTAAGGGGGATTATCAATAGACCCCTGGCTGTCTTCAAGCAGGCACTGGACAGGCACCTAAAGTCAGTGCCTGACCAGCCAGGCTGTGGTTCGTACATTAGTTTGTGTGTGGCCAACAGTAACAGACTGGTTGATTAGGCCCTGATCCACCATGAGACTTGGTCACAGACTGGGCCACGAGGGCGTTGACCCCTCCAGGTAAACTCCAGCACAGTGTCATCAGCAAAGAGCAACTGTGACAATTCCCACTTTGTGTTAGATTCTTTATCCTTTAACCCCACACCTCTTGCCACACCCGAGCATTCACTTCTCTTTACAACTCCATCTATAAATATGCTGAACAACCATGGTGACATCACACATTCCTGTCTAAAGCCTACTTTTACTGGGAAATCTCCCTGTGAAGGGATTACTCAGCCTTGTAAGATCTTATGCAAGTACGTATTACCAAGGCTGGCTCCTTCTTAGGAAAAGTAATAATAGAAAAAATAACAATAACATACAAATATAAACTCTTTATTGTAAGAATTAAAAATGTAAAACAAGTAAACATGAGCTTTTATCCTATTTGAAAGAAAAATGAAAAATTAATAAAAATGATAGTTGTATTCAACGCTAATTTGTACAGGTGTAATTGTAGATCATGTCGATGTTGTTGACAGGGCACATTGTAGAAACTGTAGCCATTGTTGATGATGGGGGGGAGACACACAGCTGGTAAGTGACAACCCAACGACTACTCAGTCACAATATATCTAGCCTTGAATGATCCATGAAGATGATAGGAACACAGGTCTTTCACCACTGCAGAGATGACTGGTAGCTGCCTGGGGTTAACTACACTAAGGTACGTAGATTCTGGGTGATGTCTCTGAACCAAAGTTAGGTTCCTCTCCATCAAACTGTCTCTATAGTTGCCATATGACCCTAGCTGGCAGTCCAAGTTAGAAAGACACAAAAGTTACCCACCGCTCGATAAAACACTCTCCATGATTAGTGTAAGGCATTTAAAAGCCTGGTGAAGATTTAAATATTTTACAATCAAAATCAGGGCAGGAAGAACTAAGTCTCAAAATCAAATGAAAGTGAAGCTTTTAACCAATATATTAATTAAGACAGGAGCAGAGGCATACACGCACAGATGTGTTGGGAGCTGCTAGTCAAGTGATTATCCATTTGGTCGGAGTCCCACACGTCACATTCAGTGTGGAGAAAAGGGGATGATAGCGGGAGCTAGATATTAACCCTACCTTAACAAGCAGACTGCCAAACAAACTATCGTCACCATATATTCGCTTGCTACTCCTATCTGTTGAACTTTTCCGTCACACTCCCTCTCTCCAAACATAAGCCTCACTATCCTCATAAAAATTCTTCAGTGCCTTCAGTAACCTACCACCTATTCCATACATTTGCAACATCTTCCACACTGCCTTCCTATCCACCCTATCATATGCCTTTTCCAAATCCATAAATGCCACAAAAGCCTCTTTATCCTTATCTAAATACCGTTCACCTATACATGTATGTTTCATTGTAAGCACTTGGTCTACACACCCCCTACCCCTTCTAAAGTCTCCTGTTCAATCTGGAATCCTGTTCTCCATCTTACTTTTAACCCTTTCAGTGTCGAGACCCCCTGATCTGGAGTTTACCTGAAGAGGGTTACATTTACTCGCTCTCTGTGTCGAAAAACATTCAAAAAAGAATTATTTTTTTACCAAAATATTAATAATATTTTTCTGAGTGTTATAGAACAAAAAAAAATATTTTTGTGATCAATACTTACTGAGATATTGAGGCCATAAGCGATTCACAGAAAGTGAATCGCTTATGGCAACATCAGTGACTTCCGGTCACTCGGTAATATTATATTTACAGTGGACCCCTGGCTTACAATATTAATCCATTCCAGAGAGCACATCGTAAGAAAAAATTATCGTAAGCTGAATTAATTTTCCCCATAAGAAATAGTGGAAATCAAATTAATCCATTCAAGACACCCAAAAGTATGAAATTTTTTTTTTACCACATCAAATATGCATTTTCCTACACACAAAAAGAAGGATACATGCACAAAATATATTGTGCATGTACTAGTGTACTAAATGAAGAATAAATGACACTTACCTTTATTGAAGATGTAGTGATGAGTGATGAGACACTGTTTGTGTCCAGGGAGTGCCTTTTCCTCCTGAGTAATGTATGTCCTGTTTGGCATTTACTTCCAGAACAGGCCTTATCACACTGTGTATGCCTTTACCATTCTTAACCCCTTGATTGTTGCAACCCCAAATCCCGAGGTGTCTACTGGTGTCGCAAAATTTCAAAAAAAAAAAAAAATTATTTTTTCTTGCGAAATGATAAGAGAATCTTTTCCCGATTATAATGGCACCAAAAGAACGAAATTTGATGGAAAACTGATGGAATTACGCTCTTGTGAAGTTAGCAACCTCGGTGATATTTACAAATCGGCGATTTCGCCCACTTTGAGCCCTATTTTCGGCTAATTCCATTGTTCTAATCGACCAAACTCATAGCTATTTCTTTAGAACTCCATTTGTTCTATCGACTGAGTACAAGAAACTGTCCATTTACCTATTTCAAATACCCAATAACGTGGTCAGAAATTTGCAATATGGCCAATTTCATGAAAATTAAAAAAATATGACAATTTCAAAATAGGGTCCAGAATGAACAATGCAGACATTCCTGGCTCTAAAATAACATTTTCTTTGTTCATCAGTCACAGCTCCAGGCCCCTCTATTTTGAATTTTCATTCAAACAAAAAATAGAAGATTTACTGTTATGCAGACTACTGCAATATTGTATAAATAATGTCAACCTATTCATGACTGCATATCAGAATGGCTACTTGGACATTTATTGGAAAATAACATCATTTGTTTACTTTTGAACATCGGCAAAAATTAAACATTTCCCCTCATTTGAGCTCCATTTCAAGGTTCTTTTCACATAACCAATCAAAATCACATCTATTTCTATAACATGTTTTCCATTCTATCAAATGAGACCAAGAAAATGAGAATACAACCATTAATACTACAACCATTAATACTATACGAAAATACACCACAATTTTGGCATTTTAATTAAAAAAAAACGGCCGGAGTTTTTTTTTCTCATTATGCACTGCGTGCTGCAGGATTTTTTTTATATGGTGCACATTGACACACAGACCCATTCTCTCACATGTGGGCCTACCAGCTTTCTCCTGCTTGATTTAAAGCCGCTAAAATTTATGAGTATATATACGTCAAACACAGTGGCTCGTAAGATATATACAGTTGAAAGAGTCAAAGGGTTGGAAATATAAACACATATGCACTATAATGTGATCCTTTATTGACAATGTTTTGCCCACACAGTGGGCTTTTTCAAGTCACAAACAGATCTACCCGGGGTGGAAGGTACGCGAGTATTTATAGTCAGGTTCAGAATGCTGATGTCAGGTGGAGAATGCTGCATCTGATGATATACCAAGTGGGGTTATAGAGTCTAAAATCTTGGGTAGCTTGGAAAGGTCGAGCCTTCAATCCAGTTCACACTTGAAGAAGTCGGCAACACTCTTCCTTTCCTTGATATTCTTCTCTGCAAAGCTGACCACGAACTTCGTTTTAAAGTCTATCGAAAACCCACCAACCAAAACGATCTTCTCCACTTCTACTCTCACCATGACACCAAAACTAAACGTGGTGTAATTATAGACTTCTTCCTGCACACACTCAGAATCTGCAGCAATGAGTTTCTTGAGGAAGAATGCACTATAATTGAACAAGCATTTTCTAAACTCCACTATCCTCGTCACTTCATCAGAGACTGCAGACGGCAGGCATTAAACATCTTCAACACACCCAGAGAAGACACTGCCGAGAAGAGATACATAGTCCTCCCCACCAACTCCATTGCCAAACACGTTTCCAACATTTTTTCCAATACCTCATTCCAAGTATCTATCTCCACAACCACGACCATCAAGGACATTACCAGTGATAGACAAGCTTCCACCCTCTGCAGGGGTATACATAATCCCTTGTAATGACTGCAACAAATTATATGTGGGCAAAACATCAAGGGACCTCCAAACACGTATTTCAGAACACCAATACGCAAGCAGGTCTGACGATACAAGGAATGCCTGTGTACAACACCGTAATTCACACAACCACTTGATAAACTACAGAAACTCAAGACTTATCACCACAGAAGACAACACTCAATACCAAAGAATCCTGGAATCATCACTTATTTCTATATCCGACAACTTCAACCAGAATAGTGGCTTCTATAACATAGCTGAACCACTTGCCAAGAAACTTCTCCATCGCTATCCCACATAAGAACATAGGAATGGAAGAACACTGCAGAAGGTCTGCTCACAAACTTATCCAATCTCCTTTCCAAGCTACCCAAGATTTTAGACCCTATAACCCCACTCGGTACATCGTTAGATGCAGCATTCTCCACCTGACCTCAGCATTCTGAACCTGACTATAAATACTCGCATACCTTCCACCCCAGGTAGATCTGTTTGTGACTTGAAAAAGCCCACTGTGTGGGCGAAACGTTGTCAATAAAGGATCAAATTATACTGCATATGTGTTTATATTTCCATTGTGTCGGTATCTTATACCATTTATTTCAATCGAGTCAAAGGGTTAAATCTCTCAAACCAGCCTTTGCTGGTCTTAAATTGACCAATATGAGCACTAGTTCCAGGCACTGTTTCCTGTTCACCTGGGTTTTAATCGACTGGTGTGGGTCGCATCCTGGGGGACAAGATTAAGGACCCCCAACGGAAATAAGTTAGACAGTCCTCGATGACACACTGACTTTCTTGGGTTATCCTGGGTGGCTAACCCTCTGGGGTTAATTGTTTTCCAGTATTCTCAATAAGCCACACCAACAACAGTCTTTCCACATCTTCGAGTAGTACAGCTGACCGTGGTGCAGCAGCAGCTGACCATGGTACAGCAGCAGCTGACAGTGGCACAGCAGCAGCTGACTGTGGTACAGAAGCAGCAGCAGCAGCTGACCATGGTACAGCAGCAGCTGATGGTGCTATAGCAGCAGCTGATGGCACAGCAGCAGCAACAGCTGACAGTGGTACAGCAGCAGCTGACAGTGCAACAGCAGCAGCTGACTGTGGTGCAGCAGCAGCTGACTGTGGTACAGCAGCAGCAGCAGCTGACCGTGGTGCAGCAGCAGCTGACCGTGGTGCAGCAGCAGCTGTGGTACAGCAGCAGCAGCACTGACTGTGGCACAGAAGCAGCAGCAGCTAACAGTGCTACAGCAGCAGCTGATGGTGGTATAGCAGCAGCAGCAGCTGACAGTGGTACAGCAGCAGCTGACAGTGCTACAGCAGCAGCTGACCGTGGTGCAGCAGCAGCAGCAATGACTGTGGCACAGAAGCAGCAGCAGCTAACAGTGCTACAGCAGCAGCTGATGGTGGTACAGCAGCAACTGATGGTGATACAGCAGCAGCTCACTGTGGTACAGCAGCAGCAGCTGACTGTGGTACAGCAGCAACTGTGGTACAGCAGCAGCAGCACTGACAGTGCTACAGCAGCAGCTGACAGTACTACAGCAGCAGCTTGTGGTACAGCAGCAGCTCACTGTGGTACAGCAGCAGCAGCTGACCATGGTACAGCAGCAGCTGACAGTGCTACAGCAGCAGCTGACCGTGGTACAGCAGCAACTGACTGTGGTACAGCAGCAGCACTGACAGTGCTACAGCAGCAGCTGACAGTACTACAGCAGCAGCTGATGGTGGTACAGCAGCAGCTCACTGTGGTACAGCAGCAGCAGCAGCAGCTGACTGTGGTATGGTAGTATTTCGATAGTATTTCTCACCCTTTTTACCACAGGGTTGGCACTAGAAGGTTTCTTTGGGCCCATGGTGGCTTATTTAGCAGTTACAAGCACTAAACACACTGAAATAATACAAAATTTATTGAATGTATGCATGCAAGCATTTGCCCTGGCTTGTAAACAATGTCACACTAGCTCAGCTGAGGTGCTCTGGCCAGGACAGACAAACGCATTCGGGGTGAATGATGTAAGTCGAGTTTTTCCATCATAGGTCAGGGTCAAATTTTTATGCTGAAAACTTGGTAAGTCGGTTTTATTGTAGGTTGAGGCCATCGTATGTCAGGGGGTCCACTGTATTTTTATTCTACTTTTTCTTGTATTTTATAATATTTTATTTTTTCAAGTAACTTTTATGGCCTGAGACCAATATAAAGCATACTGCATATATATTCACTTGTTATATACTACACAATAACCACACAAACATTATCATTATATTGTTGACAAAACCTGTTTACACAAACCAACAATAAAAAAAGTTGTTTATTACTACTGTTCTGTAATAGTAGTAGACCCTCATTTAACACCAGTTTGTTTGGCACGACTTGGGTATAGCACTAATGAAGAATTGCGGCACAATTTTATGTAACACTTCGTAAAATTAATTTAACAGGGTTAATGGGAGGGGAAAAAGTTTTTGAGTGCACGGTTGCCCGCAGGAGGTGGGTTACACTGCCGAGTCAATGGGGGAGACCTACTGCCACCCCCAACCACCCCCAGCCACCCACACCACCCTCCCAGCCTTCAGTTTGGTTCATACATGTGTTTACCTGGAGTTTACCTGGAGAGGGTTTTGGGGGTCAATGCCCCCACAGCTCGGTCTAAGACCAGGCCTAATGGTGAATCAGGGTCTGATCCACCAAGAGGGTGTTAACACTGGCTGCACGCAAGCTGACGTACGAACCACAGCCAGGTTGGTCAGGTACTGACTTTAGGTGCCTGTCCAGTGCCTTCTTAACCCTTTCAGGATTGGTGCCATACTAGTATAGCTTACGCGCCAGGGTTGGTGCTGTGCAGGCACGCATAAATTCTAGCACCTTCAAATTGAGCGGGAGAGAGTTGGTAGGCCTGTGAATTTCATATAACCTGTAGTTACCAGCGGTCGCAATATACACAACGAGAAGCAATTATTACTACAGAAAAAGCGTTCTTCCTCCAAAATTTCCACCAGTCAACTATAGTGATAATATAGCATTTATTGTGGTGGAGACAAAAAAAAAAAAATAGAAAAGCTAGATACAGCGATTGATAAACAAGGGTTGAGGCTCGACCGTTCGTCACTGTAGGAGCTGCCAGAAATCACCGGTTTCTTCAACACACAAATTATACTTTTGTATCAATCAAATCACATATTACTCGGGTAGATAATTTCCAGTAGATCCTTCATGTGTTAGCCCAAATCACCGACCAGTATGTTTTAAATAAGTGACCCACTGATCAGATCAGATCGACTGGTCCGAACCCTTGACTGGTCCGAACCCTTGACTGGTCCGAACCCTTGACTGGTTTCAAACTGATTCGTTGGACAATAAAGCAGACTGTAAACGGATGGGGTTGTAGGCGCCCTTATCAAACACAAACAATAAATATAAATCAGGAACGTGCACGGTAAGCTGTCCAATATACAAGTACAGTTAGAAATAGAAATACAAATAGCTAGAGCTTCATTTAAGGAGGTTATTAATAGAATATTCAAGAGGTTGCTAGTAGAATTACAGTAAATCAACCATTCAAATCATTATGAAGCTCTGTGTATGGCCGATTCCCACCAAGGCAGGGTGGCCCGAAAAAGAAAAACTTTCACCATCATTCACTCCATCACTGTCTTGCCAGAAGGGTGCTTTACACTACAGTTTTTAAACTGCAACATTAACACCCCTCCTTCAGAGTGCAGGCACTGTACTTCCCATCTCCAGGACTCAAGTCCGGCCTGCCGGTTTCCCTGAACCCCTTCATAAATGTTACTTTGCTCACACTCCAACAGCACGTCAAGTATTAAAAACCATTTGTCTCCATTCACTCCTATCAAACACGCTCACGCATGCCTGCTGGAAGTCCAAGCCCCTCGCACACAAAACCTCCTTTACCCCCTCCCTCCAACCTTTCCTAGGCCGACCCCTACCCCGCCTTCCTTCCACTACAGACTGATACACTCTTGAAGTTATTCTGTTTCGCTCCATTCTCTCCACATGTCCGAACCACCTCAACAACCCTTCCTCAGCCCTCTGGACAACAGTTTTGGTAATCCCGCACCTCCTCCTAACTTCCAAACTACGAATTCTCTGCATTATATTCACACCACACATTGCTCTCAGACATGACATCTCCACTGCCTCCAGCCTTCTCCTCGCTGCAACATTCATCACCCATGCTTCACACCCATATAAGAGCGTTGGTAAAACTATACTCTCATACATTCCCCTCTTTGCCTCCAAGGACAAAGTTCTTTGTCTCCACAGACTCCTAAGTGCACCACTCACCCTTTTCCCCTCATCAATTCTATGATTCACCTCATCTTTCATAGACCCATCCGCTGACACGTCCACTCCCAAATATCTGAATACATTCACCTCCTCCATACTCTCTCCCTCCAATCTGATATCCAATCTTTCATCACCTAATCTTTTTGTTATCCTCATAACCTTACTCTTTCCTGTATTCACTTTCAATTTTCTTCTTTTGCACACCCTACCAAATTCATCCACCAATCTCTGCAACTTCTCTTCAGAATCTCCCAAGAGCACAGTGTCATCAGCAAAGAGCAACTGTGACAACTCCCACTTTATGTGTGATTCTTTATCTTTTAACTCCACGCCTCTTGCCAAGACCCTCGCATTTACTTCTCTTACAACCCCATCTATAAATATATTAAACAACCACGGTGACATCACACATCCTTGTCTAAGGCCTACTTTTACTGGGAAATAATTTCCCTCTTTCCTACATACTCTAACTTGAGCCTCACTATCCTCGTAAAAACTCTTCACTGCTTTCAGTAACCTACCTCCTACACCATACACCTGCAACATCTGCCACATTGCCCCCCTATCCACCCTGTCATACGCCTTTTCCAAATCCATAAATGCCACAAAGACCTCTTTAGCCTTATCTAAATACTGTTCACTTATATGTTTCACTGTAAACACCTGGTCCACACACCCCCTACCTTTCCTAAAGCCTCCTTGTTCATCTGCTATCCTATTCTCCGTCTTACTCTTAATTCTTTCAATAATAACTCTACCATACACTTTGCCAGGTATACTCAACAGACTTATCCCCCTATAATTTTTGCACTCTCTTTTATCCCCTTTGCCTTTATACAAAGGAACTATGCATGCTCTCTGCCAATCCCTAGGTACCTTACCCTCTTCCATACATTTATTAAATAATTGCACCAACCACTCCAAAACTATATCCCCACCTGCTTTTAACATTTCTATCTTTATCCCATCAATCCCGGCTGCCTTACCCCCTTTCATTTTACCTACTGCCTCACGAACTTCCCCCACACTCACAACTGGCTCTTCCTCACTCCTACAAGATGTTGTTCCTCCTTGCCCTATACACGAAATCACAGCTTCCCTATCTTCATCAACATTTAACAATTCCTCAAAATATTCCCTCCATCTTCCCAATACCTCTAACTCTCCATTTAATAACTCTCCTCTCCTATTTTTAACTGACAAATCCATTTGTTCTCTAGGCTTTCTTAACTTGTTAATCTCACTCCAAAACTTTTTCTTATTTTCAACAAAATTTGTTGATAACATCTCACCCACTCTCTCATTTGCTCTCTTTTTACATTGCTTCACCACTCTCTTAACCTCTCTCTTTTTCTCCATATACTCTTCCCTCCTTGCATCACTTCTACTTTGTAAAAACTTCTCATATGCTAACTTTTTCTCCCTTACTACTCTCTTCACATCATCATTCCACCAATCGCTCCTCTTCCCTCCCGCACCCACTTTCCTGTAACCACAAACTTCTGCTGAACACTCTAACACTACATTTTTAAACCTACCCCATACCTCTTCGACCCCATTGCCTATGCTCTCATTAGCCCATCTATCCTCCAATAGCTGTTTATATCTTACCCTAACTGCCTCCTCTTTTAGTTTATAAACCTTCACCTCTCTCTTCCCTGATGCTTCTATTCTCCTTGTATCCCATCTACCTTTTACTCTCAGTGTAGCTACAACTAGAAAGTGATCTGATATATCTGTGGCCCCTCTATAAACATGTACATCCTGAAGTCTACTCAACAGTCTTTTATCTACCAATACATAATCCAACAAACTACTGTCATTTTGCCCTACATCATATCTTGTATACTTATTTATCCTCTTTTTCTTAAAATATGTATTACCTATAACTAAACCCCTTTCTATACAAAGTTCAATCAAAGGGCTCCCATTATCATTTACACCTGGCACCCCAAACTTACCTACCACACCCTCTCTAAAAGTTTCTCCTACTTTAGCATTCAGGTCCCCTACCACAATTACTCTCTCACTTGGTTCAAAGGCTCCTATACATTCACTTAACATCTCCCAAAATCTCTCTCTCTCCTCTGCATTCCTCTCTTCTCCAGGTGCATACACGCTTATTATGACCCACTTCTCGCATCCAACCTTTACTTTAATCCACATAATGCTTTTTCACCCTGAACTGTGTACCTCTTCAGTACAGGAAAGACTGTGCTATAACTTAAATTGCCAGGCACACCATCTAAAGGGGACAAAAAGATACAAAACATCCAGGCCATGGGAAAACCTGGGTAGCCACAGCCACTCAAGAAGGAGAGGTTTTTTAGTGCCAGGAAGGAAAAAAAACTGGCAGGAAATGGCAGAAATCATACACCAAATCCAGTCATTCCTGGAGTGGAACCACAGTCGATGGCCTCCACTCCAAACCAACAGATACAGATACTAATGCCGGAAAAAAAAATCCCCCCCACCAGTACCAACAATACCACCAGTCCGATGACATTCTTCTTTGCAAATATACAGGGTCTAAATCCAGCAACAAACAACAAAATACCTTTCATCCGTGGACTGCTTGCAGAGGCAAAGGCAATGTTCACGGCTTTCACTGAGACCCACATAAAGGATCGCTTAGACAACGAAATGTGGATCCCAGGTTACAACCTATATGGAAGTTTTAGCAGTAAAGGTCGAGAAACAAAACCTAGTCAATGTGGTAGTCTACAAGCCTCCGGATGCAACATCCCAGCAATTCCAGAAACAACTGTTAAAAATTGACCACTGTCTGGAAAATCTTCCAGCTCCTGCTGGAAGTGTCAGCGTGACAGTGTCAGCGTGCGTCGTTGTGCTGCGGGTTTTCTCGTGTTTTCACGGTCGCTCTTACGTGCTAGAACTTTAATTTGTGTCATCAATCCTATACGATACATCCCTCTAGCGCCTGGAACCAATCTTGGGCGGAAAACATTATATACTGAGTCAAAAAAGGAGAATTAGTGTGCACTACCTAGCAGAGTTTACTGCCAGAGGGGAATCATAGGCCTGTGTCCCGTGTGAAAAAAAAATAATAATAATTGAACTTTGTGTCAGAGGAAAGAAAGTCTCCCTGAAACCATTGAGTATACATAGTGTATAGTGTATACTACAGTGGCTCCCTAGTATATTGATGATAAAGGCTAAAGTGTCATTTGAAAACAGGTGAATTTGTAAATGAAGTGATAAGCCTATAGAGGCAGGTGCCAGAAGTCGCCAGAAACTTACCACAGGTCAGCTGTTTTTAATAATCTTCCTGGCCTGCTAGTGTACTCGCATATAATCTAGTGATACCAGTGAATAGCAGAATACAGTGTTGTAGTAGCAACTAACCAGTATTATAATGGTACTTAGTGGAGTGGAGTGACTTTCATTAGTTTCTTTTTTCTTGAAATACCAGACGTATACTGTGAATTTCATATAACCTGTAGTTACCAGCGGTCGCAATATACACAACGAGAAGCAATTATTACTACAGAAAAAGCGTCCTTCCTCCAAAATTTGCACCAGTCAACTATAGTGATAATATAGCATTTATTGTGGTGGAGACGGAAAAAAAAAAAAAATAGAGAAGCTAGATACAGCGATTGATAAACAAGGGTGGAGGTCGACCGTTCGTCATTGTAGGAGTGCCAGCAGTCACCGGCTCTTCAACACGCAAGTTATACTTTTGTATCAATCAAATCACATATTACTCGGGTAGATAATTTCCAGTAGATCCTTCATGTGTTAGCTCAAATCACCGACCAGTATGGTTTAAATAAGTGACCCACTGATCAGATCAGATAGACTGGTCCGAACCCTTGACTGGTCCGAACCCTTGACTGGTTTCCGAACCCAGACTGTAAACGGATGGGGTTGTAGGCGCCCTTATAAACACAAACATTAAAAATGGGAACGTGGACGGTAAGCTGTCCAATAACGGTTTCAGTTGTGCACTACCTAGCAGGTTATTAATATTAATAGAATATTCAAGAGGTTGCTAGTAGAATTGCAGTAAATCAACCATTCAAATCATTATGAAGCTGTGTGTAGTCTGTGGTCAGTCAAACAAACGGGCTTCCACATGCATAAATTGTCATTTTTGTGGAAATTGGTGTCACGCCCCTTGTGCAGATATCCAAGAACTAGCTACAAGCAGTATTAAAACAGGGAAGTGTTTTTGGGTATGCCCAAATGAGATAAATCTGTGGACTAAAATCACAAGGGTATTAAAAGAGGTCAACATCAAAGCTGCTTTCATAGAAAACCTGGAAGCTTTCTACAACAGATGGGAACATAAAAAGTCTGGGCTGAATGGTACTGCCCTTGATACTGGCCATGTAGTCAGAAACTGTAAGGCTGGAGATGATGTCCTGGTAGTCAGTAAATGGGGGGCTGATAGTGCTGTCCTGGGAGACAGTAATGGTGAAGCTGGAGGTGCTGTCCTGGGAGACAGTAATGGTGAAGCTGGAGGTGCTGTCCTGGGAGACAGTAATGGTGAAGCTGGAGATGCTGTCCTGGGAGACAGTAATGGGGAAGCTGGAGATGCTGTCCTGGGAGACAGTAATGGTGAAGCTGGAGATTTTGTCCAGGTAGTCGGGAATTATACGCAGGAAGGAATACATATAAATGACCTCATAGGGGACAGGAGCCATAGTAGGGAAACAAGTGTAGTCAAAGATAAGATAAAACCAATATTGCAAACTAGAAATACCGCAGGAAATAGCAAACAAGAGGACTCCAATAGCAATAGTGAGGATAAATTACCAAAAACAACTGGTGGGAGCTCCATTGTTGGTGCTAGGGAGGATAGAAGTAAGACAGGGAAACATGCACCAACAGGGAATACAGTCACAGAAACCCAAGGCAAACGGAAACCAAGCCTGTGCACATACTATGCACTCGGTATCTGCTGGCATGGGAAATCTGGAAAAACAGATGGGACGTGCAACTATGACCACCCTAGAAAATGCCATGCCCATATGACAACAGGAAAATGCAAACTCCCTTCCTGTAAGCTTTTTCACCCTGAACTGTGTACCTCTTCAGTACAGGAAAGACTGTGCTATAACTTAAATTGCCAGGCATACCATCTAAAGGGGACAAAAAGATACAAAACATCCAGGCCATGGGAAAACCTGGGTAGCCACAGCCACTCAAGAGGGAGAGGTTTTTTAGTGCCAGGAAGGAAAAAAAACTGGCAGGAAATGGCAGAAATCGTACACCAAATCCAGTCATTCCTGGAGTGGAACCACAGTCGATGGCCTCCACTCCAAACCAACAGATACAGATACTAATGCCGGAAAAAAAATCCCCCCCCAGTACCAACAATACCACCAGTCCGATAACATTCTTCTTTGCAAATATACAGGGTCTAAAGCCAGCAACAAACAACAAAATACCTTTCATCCGTGGACTGCTTGCAGAGGCAAAGGCAATGTTCGCGGCTTTCACTGAGACCCACATAAAGGATCACTTGGACAACGAAATATGGATCCCAGGTTACAACCTATACAGATGTGACAGAGTGAACAGGCAAAAGGGGGGGGGGGTTGGCCTGTACATTGCAGAGTCACTTGTTTGCACAGAACTGCTAAATGCCTCAAATGATGTAGTGGAAGTTTTAGCAGTAAAGGTCGAGAACCAAAACCTAGTCATTGTGGTAGTCTACAAGCCTCCGGATGCAACATCCCAGCAATTCCAGGAACAGCTGTTAAAAATTGACCACTGTCTGGAAAATCTTCCAGCTCCTGCACCCAACATCTTGCTCCTGGGGGATTTCAACTTAAGGCACCTAAAATGGAGGAATATAGCAAATAATATTGTTGCAGTAATAACACCAGGAGGCAGCTCTGATGAAAACTCACACTCACGCGAGCTTTTAAATCTCTGCACAAAATTCAATTTAAACCAGCAAATAATAGAGCCTACTAGACTGGAGAATACACTAGACCTCATCTTCACTAACAATGATGATCTGATAAGAAATGTCACCATATCAAAAACAATATACTCAGATCACAACATAATTGAGGTTCAGACATGTATGCGCGGAGCCCCAGACCGACATAATGAGATTAGTCACGAGGGAGCATTCACCAAATTCAACTTCAATAACAAAAACATAAAGTGGGACCAAGTAAACCAAGTCCTAACCGATATAAGCTGGGAAGATATACTAAGCAACACAGACCCCAACTTATGCCTAGAACAGATTAACTCGGTGGCACTCGATGTATGCACAAGGCTTATTCCTCTAAGAAAAAGGAGGAGTAGATGTAAAATAGAAAGAGACAGGCGCTCCCTTTACAGGCGACGGAAAAGAATAACAGAGCGGCTAAAAGAGGTCAATATATCTGAAATGCGTAGGGAGACACTGGTCAGAGAAATAGCAAGCATCGAACTTAAGCTAAAAGAATCCTTTAGGAGTCAGGAATCGCGGGAAGAACTAAAAGCCATAAATGAAATCGAAAGAAACCCAAAGTATTTCTTCTCCTATGCCAAATCAAAATCGAGAACAACGTCCAGTATTGGGCCCCTACTTAAACAAGATGGGTCCTACACAGATGACAGCAAGGAAATGAGTGAGCTACTCAAGTCCCAATATGACTCAGTTTTTAGCAAGCCGCTAACCAGACTGAGAGTCGAAGATCAAAATGAATTTTTTATGAGAGAGCCACAAAATTTGATTAACACAAGCCTATCCGATGTTATCCTGACGCCAAATGACTTCGAACAGGCGATAAATGACATGCCCATGCACTCTGCCCCAGGGCCAGACTCATGGAACTCTGTGTTCATCAAGAACTGCAAGAAGCCCCTATCACGAGCCTTTTCCATCCTATGGAGAGGGAGCATGGACACGGGGGTCGTCCCACAGTTACTAAAAACAACAGACATAGCCCCACTCCACAAAGGGGGCAGTAAAGCAACAGCAAAGAACTACAGACCAATAGCACTAACATCCCATATCATAAAAATCTTTGAAAGGGTCCTAAGAAGCAAGATCACCACCCATCTAGAAACCCATCAGTTACACAACCCAGGGCAACATGGGTTTAGAACAGGTCGCTCCTGTCTGTCTCAACTATTGGATCACTACGACAAGGTCCTAAATGCACTAGAAGACAAAAAGAATGCAGATGTAATATATACAGACTTTGCAAAAGCCTTCGACAAGTGTGACCATGGCGTAATAGCGCACAAAATGCGTGCTAAAGGAATAACAGGAAAAGTCGGTCGATGGATCTATAATTTCCTCACTAACAGAACACAGAGAGTAGTCGTCAACAGAGTAAAGTCCGAGGCAGCTACGGTGAAAAGCTCTGTTCCACAAGGCACAGTACTCGCTCCCATCTTGTTCCTCATCCTCATATCCGACATAGACAAGGATGTCAGCCACAGCACCGTGTCTTCCTTTGCAGATGACACCCGAATCTGCATGACAGTGTCTTCCATTGCAGACACTGCAAGGCTCCAGGCGGACATCAACCAAATCTTTCAGTGGGCTGCAGAAAACAATATGAAGTTCAACGATGAGAAATTTCAATTACTCAGATATGGTAAACATGAGGAAATTAAATCTTCATCAGAGTACAAAACAAATTCTGGCCACAAAATAGAGCGAAACACCAACGTCAAAGACCTGGGAGTGATCATGTCGGAGGATCTCACCTTCAAGGACCATAACATTGTATCAATCGCATCTGCTAGAAAAATGACAGGATGGATAATGAGAACCTTCAAAACTAGGGAGGCCAAGCCCATGATGACACTCTTCAGGTCACTTGTTCTATCTAGGCTGGAATATTGCTGCACACTAACAGCACCTTTCAAGGCAGGTGAAATTGCCGACCTAGAAAATGTACAGAGAACTTTCACGGCGCGCATAACGGAGATAAAACACCTCAATTACTGGGAGCGCTTGAGGTTCCTAAACCTGTATTCCCTGGAACGCAGGAGGGAGAGATACATGATTATATACACCTGGAAAATCCTAGAGGGACTAGTACCGAACTTGCACACGAAAATCACTCACTACGAAAGCAAAAGACTTGGCAGACGATGCACCATCCCCCCAATGAAAAGCAGGGGTGTCACTAGCACGTTAAGAGACCATACAATAAGTGTCAGGGGCCCGAGACTGTTCAACTGCCTCCCAGCACACATAAGGGGGATTACCAACAGACCCCTGGCAGTCTTCAAGCTGGCACTGGACAAGCACCTAAAGTCAGTTCCTGATCAGCCGGGCTGTGGCTCGTACGTTGGTTTGCGTGCAGCCAGCAGCAACAGCCTGGTTGATCAGGCTCTGATCCACCAGGAGGCCTGGTCACAGACCGGGCCGCGGGGGCGTTGACCCCCGGAACTCTCTCCAGGTAAACTCCAGGCCTACATGTAAACAGTATGACCCCCGCCTGTTGCAAACAGTCCCTCACTATGGTGGAGGCTCAGTGTGGGTGGTAGGGAAAACCACGAGTACAGGTACATTACGTGTAAACAACATCAATCTAGGCTAGAACTGTACAGTGTTGCAATGGCCCCTGAATGGGTTATAATGATGTATTATGTATATATATAATGTATATTACCTTTTCATATAATTTTATATTGCTTATATTTGCGATAATAGCTAAATCGTAAATGTATTGCTTTATATTCTTATTTGGCTTATGTTGTGAGGTAGGATGAAACTTATTATGTGCTCAGTTCAAGTCTTGATTGTCTAACTACTGTAATTATCGCTCTTTGCTCGTTAGACTGCCGGCTTCTGAGCTGGGCAGCAACCCACGGAGCTATCACGTGATCGAGGGGGGGGTGTCCTCACCTCGCCTGAAGTATTCAGTCTGGTCTAGACTCTCTTGGTGGTTGGACAGATTGTCTGTCTCATTATTCTTGTTAGTTCTGTAGAACTCTGTTCACAGAATATTGTATAGACTTAGTGATTTTCGACGTTGTACTGAGGTTGTGTGTCACATAGACACTCTGAGTAACTCAGGTCCTGAGCTGTAGCTTCTGACCTAACTTGTACTGATATCTGTGTATTATCACAGTCGGGGATTTTCTTATGCCGAACTTAGATTCAGTAGTATGGGAGTTTTGTGACTTTTGTGGAGGATCTGCTGATGGTCCCTACTTAGTGTCGTTATATTATCTCCTTGTTCCTGATTCTGTGTCGCAGTTGCTTGTTATATTGCTATTGGGCTTAGCATTCTTTTTATTGTTCAAGCAGACTGTTCTGATTGCCAGTCGGTCAAGAAGTTAGTTTATTTGAGGACTTTGTCAGTCACCTGTCTAAGTCTAGTCGAGTCGTGAGACATAGCGAACTACTTAGAGCACTTACACACATACACACAACTTACTTGTACATATTTGTAATATCTTATTAAATGTTAATGTACCAGACGGTACTTAAGAATTATAAATGTGATATGTGCTTTCAGCACAATAATATTGTACTCGAGAGAAGTGATATTATTTTGATTACTGTGATTAATTTAATTTAATTTAATTTGATAATATACCTCTAGACTTAATAAATTTATTAAATTTTAATTTCTCTAGTTAGTAGCCTACCAGTTGTAATCCTGAAGCACTATTGAATCATACTGAATTCTAATGGATAATTGGACAAGGATACTGACTACTTGTTACGAAAACCCAGTAACAGGCTGGATGCTAGAAGGGCAGTCCTTTCTAGTATTCACTGGAGATCTCTAAGCTTTTAGAATCGCGTTTTTTGTAACAAATGGGGGCCTGTCCGGGAGGCTCTTGATCCAAGGTGTTGGAGAAATTGTCCAGTTTGACATACTAGTAACTCTATGATCAAACACTTTGAGTACTTTCCTAATCTGAAGACTTTGAGTTTAGTCTTGTACAACATACCAGGTGGATGTATGTACCTGACTGAGTCTCTTGATCCAAGGAGATGGAAATACTGTTTATGAGTTCTAGCTCTAAGACAACCAACACTAAAATTCCTATTAGGATTATAGTTTCCCATAATCACTCTCTCGTAGTACACTTATTTTCGTGATGTATGCCAAAGTGAAACAGTTAATTGATACTCTGACTTTGTCTGAGTTAAGTACATTAAAACTTCAGACGTGTTGGCGAGTAGCCAAATATCTCGGTGTGACGTATAACAGGAATTACACCGCAGAAACTGTCAGAGCGTTAATTAAAGATATATTGTTTCCTGCTCATACAGAGATGTCTGATTATGATTCAGATTCAGAAAGTCTAGTGTCACAATTAGGAAGTATGACTCTCTATTTGATGACGAAGAAGAAAGAGCAACTAAGGCAGAAGTGTCTGAGCCTAGTGTAGCTCAGTTCTCGCTCACACCTTCCCGCCTCACTGACACAATAGTACAGAGTGTATCTGGTTGGATGACTCAGCCTAATACTAGTACAGTGTATGCTACACCTGTATCTACTTATCCTAGACCAGATCTAGACTCTCTAGAGACGGCTGGACGAAGTGTCCGACCTAAGGACCGTCCAGACCACGTTAATTTCCCTACTCCTCCATTACCCACTGGTCCTATCTCTCAGGAACAGTTTGAGAGGTTTGAACGCCTCATTATGTTGCAGACTGCACAAATAGAGGCACAGAGGAAATTGAACGAAGAAGATTTCCAAAGAGAAAATGTTCGTCTGGGAAGACAACAGACTGATAGATCACAGGACACATTTAATGTGCAGAAAGCTGCATCCATGGTTCCTAAGTTTTTTGAGAGTGACTTAGACACCTATTTTGATGTGTTTGAGAACCAGGCACGTGCTATGAACTGGCCACGTAAGCACTGGGCTACCTTGTTGCACACAGCTTTGACAGGAAGAGCTCAAACTTGTACTGCTGCTTTACCATTTGCCAAGTACATTAGTTATGACGCTGTCAAACAAACTATTCTAGAGACATATAACTTGTTACCTGTAAGTTATCAAAGAGCATTTCGTACGTTACAACGACGACAAGATCAAACTTGTGTAGAGTTTGCTCGTGAGAAAAAAGTTGCATTTGAGAGATGGTGTAGAGCTGCCAAGTGTAACAACTATGACAGCCTTGTTCAGTTGTTACTACACGAAGAGTTTAACAACTGTATGTCTGCTGACATACAAGAATATCTGATCGATCATACTACCTCGGATATTCTGGAAACTGCAGCATTAGCAGACAATTACGAGATTTCTCACAAACTTGTACAGTACTAAAACACAGAGAAACAAGGTAACTAAAAATTGTCCTAGAAGTTGGCAACCTAAATCAGCTGCTCATTGCCGGCCTGATGTACCTGCTACTGTAACTTCTCGTACCTTTACCAGGAAAACTCACAATCCTGAATCTGTCTCTGTGGCTAGACAGAAATCTGATATCGAGAAGAAGAAAGTTAAATGTACATATTGTAACAGAAAAGGACATGCTAGAGAGTATTGCTATAAGTTAGAAAGAGATACGAGAAGCAGTCGTGCGGCTGGCGCCCCCACTCAAGTCGTATCTTCTTCCGAGCAACAAAGGCACCAAAATCCTAGTAATACCTCTGATCCTACTGTTTTAGATAATGTTACTCAGGATAGATGACTAGCGTCAGAAAGTGTATCTGACGAAAAGATTCGTTCAGCGATGAGTCCTTACTTTTCAAGAGGTAAAGTAGGATTTGACGAATCACATCTAACTGAGATAATTTCTTTCAGAGACACTGGCAGTTATCTCACGTTATTAAGAGAAGATGTACTGCCCATAACTGATGATACCTATTGCAAGATAGATGTATTGTTAGAAGCCTATGGAGGGGCTGTTATAAAAGTACCTCTGCACAAAGTTTATATTGAAACAAGCTATTATACTGGTTATATTTCAGTGGGTATATCCAGTGGTGTATTTCCCATCAGGTCAGTGGACTTGTTGATAGGGAACGATATCCTTCATGCTGGTATATGTAAAGAACCACTTGTGATTGATAATAACACTGATGATAATTATGCCATTGAAGCTTGTAGAGAGAAACCTATTTTATTTCCTCTCAGCGCAATTACTAGAGCTATGTCAAAGATTCAACAACCATCCTTGTCTCCTGTTGAGTTAGTGGATGACAATGATTTGGGCTTGAATATGTTGTTTAGTGACGCTCTGCGCCCAGGATCATTAACACTGACTCCCCCCGGTCATCAACCTAGTCAGGACACAACTGACGTTAAATTTCTAACTCATGATGATTTAATCAAGGATCAGTTTGTTGATCAGTCACTGGAAAGACTGAGAGATATAGCAGTTACTGAGAGTGAAGCAAAGGATCTCGATAATTGTTACTATTATAGTAACGGTGTACTGATGGAGAAAAATACATGTAAGTTGTCAGCTGATAGTGTTTCCACCACAGTCAAGCATCTTGTAGTGTTACCAGTTACATTTCATGAACAAGCCATTGATTTTGCACACAATAGTCCCATAGGAGGACATTTGGGTGTGAAGAAGACACTCGGTAAACTGGCAAAACATTTTACTTGGCCTAAAATGAAGGAAACAGTAACTGATCATGTGCGACGTTGTCACGTGTGTCAAGTGACAGGCAAGCCAGCACACACACCTCCACCTACACCTCTCACTGTGTTCACTAGCAGCAAAGTTCAGTTCATCTGGACTAGAGATTGTTCAGACTCATTCAAAAGATTGAAGCATTTGCTTTCCTCTGCTCCTGTGTTGAGGAGTCCTAATTTCAATCTTCCCTTCTTTTTACATATAGATGAGAGTGGTTATGCAGCGGGTGCTGTGCTGCTCCAACAGTCAACATCCACTGATATTCTCCATCATATACGTTACTATTCATCTAAGCTCAAACGACACCAGAAAAATTATGCCACTATTGAGAAAGAGGCTCTAGCTCTTGTGGTGTCCTTGGAACATTTTGACGTGTATTTGGGCACTTCCCCATTTAAAATTAACGTTTTTTCAGACCACAATCCACTCACTTATATAAACACTGTGAAGAGTAAAAATGCTAGGATCATGAGGTGGGCACTCAGAATCCAACCTTATTCTATTAGTATAAAACATATAAGTGGTCATCGTAATGTAATTGCTGATGCTCTGGCACGTCCTTAATAATTATCAGTTACATTAATTAACGTAATTTTATGCCCAAATACCTTTTCTTACTTGCTATGTCAAATTCAGTAAAGTAACGTAATCTCTCCAGCCCATGTTAATTATATATACTCATGTCTAGTTATGTAATTTATATATTCACAGTAGTATTGATATATGTGTAAGGAGGAGACAGAAGCTGAGTGATGAGTTTGTAGTGTTGTGTGGGTGATGTTACTGCGTGGCAGAACACTCCTGCCACAGATCTCTCCCTTACTACACACCTTAAGCTGTCTCATACTCAGATGTCCATACTGCCTTGCATTCCACTACCTCTATTTAAGAGTGGAATGTCGTCTCCTGTCTATCGCACAAGACTATGATCGAGCCTAAACGTGTCATGCTTGTCTACGCTATCCCGTTACTACACTGATGTACATATTATTATTATTATAATCAAAAAGAAGCGCTAAGCCACAAGGGCTATACAGCGCTGCAGGGAAGGGAAGGAAGCGAGGGTATTGGATGGCAGAAGGGAGGAGGGATGATCAGCAGGTTACAGAAAACAGCGGGGCAGGGGATAGTACGGGGGTAGAGGGTAGCAAGAGATTGAAGTAGAAAGGGCTGAAGGTATCAGAATTTGTGAAGTAAGTCAGTTGTTGTCAAAAAGTCAATGAGAGAGTCCGGATGAAAGGTGGGTCCATCAGCGAGAAGGGAAGGTAAAGAGAGAGCAGCGGAGCGAAGACGACGACAGAGGTAAATTCTGCGTGCTCGTTGATAAAGTGGGCAGTCCAACAGAATGTGGCTGACTGATAATGGAGCTTGGCAATTCTCACAGAGAGGAGCAGGACGCCTCTCCATGAGATATCCATGAGTAAGACGAGTATGGCCAATGCGAAGACGGGAGAGAGTAGTCTCCCAACCTCGACACTGGTGATAAGAAGACGGCCAGTAACCTATACTCGGTTTAATAGATTGAAGTTTGTTGCCGAGCATAGTAGACCAACGTTGTTGCCAACGGGTGTGAAGGTGGGAAGATATTGCAGCAAAATAGTCCGTAAATGGAATACCTCTATAAGAAACTGGTAGGTCATGTACTGCTGACCGCGCAGCAGTGTCTGCCTGTTCATTGCCCTGTACGTCAACATGACCAGGGACCCAACAAAAAACAATATCTTTATGCTTGGTAAAGATGCGGCGTAGCCAAAGTTGGATACGGAGGACTAAGGGGTGAGGTGTATCAAATTTTTGTATAGCCTGTAAAGCACTAAGGGAGTCTGAGACAACCACAAATGATGACACAGGCATAGATGCAATACGGATAAGTGCTGTAAGGATGGCATACAATTCAGCAGTAAAAATACTAGCCGAAGATAGTAAATGCCCTTGTACGACGCTGTCCGGAAACACTGCTGCGAATCCTACGCCATCAGAAGACTTAGAGCCATCTGTGTACACAGCAATGGCATGAGAATGAGAGTGAAAGTGGTCAAGAAAAAGAGAGCGGGAAGCGACCGTAGACAGTTGGGCTTTCGAGCAAGGGAGGGAGAAAGAACAGACTCGAACAGCTGGAACTTCCCAGGGGGGTAGGGAAAAGTGAGATGCTACATGTACATAGAAAGGTGGTAGTTGAAGAGAAGACAAGAGCGAATGAAGGCGAAGAGAGAAGGGACGGAGTAAACAGGGGCGGCGAACAAATAAAGAATGTCTACTAATATCAGTGACCATTCTATAAATGGAAGGATTGCGGAGATCATGAGAGCGTACATAGTAGCGCAGGCAATGGGCATCACGGCGATCGGATAAGGATGGAACGTTCGCTTCTGCATAGAGGCTCTCGACAGGGGAAGAGCGAAAAGCACCAAGGCATAAACGTAATCCTTGGTGATGAATGGGGTTAAGGCTAGAGAGAGTAGCAGGAGATGCCGCTGAATAGATCTGGTCACCATAATCAAGTTTCGATAAAATAAGGGTGGAATGTAGGCGAAGGAGGGTTCGACGATCAGCTCCCCATGAAAGATGAGCAAGGGTTTTAAGAAGGTTCAGCCGGCTGTGACAAGTTGCCTTCAGAGAGGTAATGTGAGGTTTCCAGGATAACCTACGATCAAAGAGGAGGCCCAGAAACTTGACTGTATCACGTTCAGGGATACGGGAGCCATAGAGGTACAAAGGATGATCGGAGATGACAGAGCGTCTAGTGAAAGTAATTTGGTGGGTTTTAGTGCTGGAAAATTTAAACCCACGTGTGGTGGCCCAATTGGAAACACGGTCGACTGCATGCTGGAGAGAAACTGTAATGAGGTGACAGTCAGCGCCTGCACAGGCAATAGCGAAGTCATCAACATAGAGTGATGACCAAATATTTGATGGAAGACTAGAGGCCAAATCATTAATAGCAAGGAGAAAAAGTGTTGTGCTCAGAACACATCCCTGGGGGACACCTTCAGCTTGGATAAAGTCCGGGGAGAGCACATTATTAACCCGAACACGGAAATGCCTGTCAGTTAAAAAGTTCTTAAGGAAGGATGGTAGATTGCCTCGAAGGCCTAAGGAGTGGGCTTGGGCTAAAATATTATACCTCCAAGTTGTGTCATATGCCTTCTCAAGGTCAAAAAATATGGCAATAACTGAGTGGTTATTCGCAAAGGCATTACGAACATACGTATCCAAGCGTAGTAAGGGGTCTATGGTAGAACGTCCCTTACGAAAGCCATATTGACGAGTGGAGAGACTGTTGTGTGTCTCTAAATACCACACTAAACGTCTATTTACTAGGCGTTCCATTACTTTGCAAACTGCACTGGTAAGAGCAATGGGACGATAGTGGGAGGTTTCATGTCCCGTAGTGCCTGGTTTGCGGAAAGGGAGAACAATGGCGGATTTCCACAGCTGTGGAAGAACTCCTTGTGACCAAATAAGATTGTAAAGGCGTAATAGGACTGCAAGGGCTGACTGATGTAAATGTTGTAGCATACGAATATGAATGTCGTCGGGCCCAGCTGCCGATGATCGGCAAGCTGAGAGTGTTGCCTCCAGTTCTTGAAGTGTAAAAGGCACATTATACTGTTCTTCTCTGAGAGAAGAAAAGTCCAAGGGTGCTAACTCTCTGGCAGACTTTGAGGAAAGAAATGAGGGGCATAGATGGAGTCCCTGAGAAATACGGACCAGATGATTGCCAATTTCATTGGCAACATCTAGTGGGTTTGCTATATCAACACCGGCAACCCGCAGAACAGGAGCCGGGTCAGGAGAATATTTACCACTCAGTTTTCGTACTTTTTTCCAGACTGCACTCATAGAGGAAGCAGAGGTGATGGTGGAGACATAATCTCGCCAGCAAGTGCGTTTAGCGTCACGGATGACACGGCGAGCGATCGCACGCTTCTGCTTAAAATCAAGAAGTCTCTCTGTGGTTCTATTGTACCGGTACCTGCCCCATGCAGTGCGTTTCAAACGTACTGCACGAGCACAAGCAGGAGACCACCAAGGCACGCATTTCTGAGAATGCCTGCCCGAAGTTTGGGGTATAGAATGAGAAGCTGCGGTTAAAACGGAGGACGAGAAGAGGTGTAAAAGCTCATCGATGGAGGACGAAGAAGGAACCTCTCTAAAAACAGTTAGGTGTGAGTAAAGGTTCCAATTTGCCTGATCAAATTGCCAGCGTGGGATGCGAAGAGGTGGTGAATATGAAGGGGAAGTAAGAATGATTGGGAAATGATCGCTGTCATGTAAGTCCGGGAGAACAGACCAAGTGAAGTCTAATGCGGCGGAGGAAGAGCAGACTGAGAGATCGATGCAAGAGAGAGTGTGAGTCCGAGGATCAAAATGGGTGTGAGTACCTGTATTTAAAACATGGAGGGGGTGGGTGGCAAGAAAAGCCTCTAACTGAATGCCACGGGAATCACAGTGAGACCCCCCCAGAGGAAATGGTGGGCATTAAAATCACCAAGTAACAGAATCGGTGGCGGTAATGACGAAACAAGAAAGGCAATATCCGGAATAGATAATGCCCGAGAAGGAGAGAGATATAAAGAACAGAGCGTATACCACCTATGCAAGTGGATACGGGCTGCTGTGTAATGCAGCGAAGTATGAACAAATAGCTGATGGTACGGAATATCAGTGCGTAGAAGAAGGGCACTTTCATTAAAGGTCCCATCAGGAAAAGGATCTGAAGAATACAATAAATTATAGCCTGAGATGGGAGAGATAACAGCAGAGTGTAATTTTGGTTCCTGTAAGCAAACACCAACAGGGGCAAACTGGGAGAGTAACATCTGAAGCTCACCCCGATTACCCCTGAGGCCGCGTATATTCCACTGTAAATAGGCCATGATTGGCAATGATAAAGATACTTGAAATCCGCAGGTAAGGGTTCCTACGGACTAGAGGGGTTAGAAAAGTCCACATGCGGAGGCAGTGGAAAACGTTCAAGCAGCGAAGGAACGGTGCGCTGTGAAGAAAGGAGTTGCGCAGATGGAGGAGAGGAGAGAGAAGGAACAGAGGGTGGATCAGTGTCCATTGATGGTTTGGTCTCTGCAATATATTCAGAGATTGCTTCAAGTGTTTCGGAATTCAGAGACGTCGTATGGGAGACAATATTGGAAATGGTAGGGGGAGGATGAGTAAAGATTGGAACTGTAATGGACTGTACCAAGGTAGGGGGGACGAAGGGGTGGAGGGAACTGGAGAATCGTGGAAGGGGACAGAAGAGGCAGAAACCTGGGAGGTGGCAGAAGAGGAAGAAACCTGGGAGGGAACAGGGGAGGAAGGTACAGTACGAGGAGGAGGGTGAACCTCTACACTTGTAACAGAGCCAGTGAGAGGGGGAGAACCAGGTACAGAGACAGGGAAGGTAAAATGAGGAGGTGGAAGATGGGTAGGAGGTGTTAACGGACCTTTTTTTGACTTTTGAGAAGTAGAGGGACGATTGGGAGGAGGTGTCATACGAGATCTCGTCGCTACTGAGGCTTGTGAGAGAGAACACGAAGAAGCGAGATCAGACTGAGGCGTTGAAGTAGGGACGTCTGAGCCGAGGACAGCAAAAGAATTAGATACAGGAGTGACTATGGGAGAGGTAACCACAGAGGTGGGTGCAGAAGATGGGATACCAGAAGTGGGGGGACGTTTTGAAACACGGGAATAAGAAACACGAGGTAGTCTCCCTTGGAGGCGGAGATGAGAAACTGCCATGGCATAAGGGAGACCTTCTGCCTCTTTGAGGTAACGGATTTCCCGCTCGTTTAAGTAGACTTGACAACGGCGAGAGTACGAAGGGTGAGCCTCATGACAATTAAGGCAAGAGGGAGGTCGATTGCAAGACGTATTAGAATGGTCATCGGCACCACAGACTGGGCATTCGGCGATAGATCTGCAATATTTCGCTGGATGGCCAAATCGCCAGCAATTTCTACACTGTTGCGGTGTAGGGATCACCTTTCGAACTTGTAACCGATGTCCTGCTACATAAACTGAGGATGGGAGTTCTCGGCTGTCAAAAGTTAAACGAGCCACATTGCTAGGGTATCGTCTCCGCCCGCGGGCAGGAAGAACGTAAGTGTCTACCTTGAGGATTGGGAGATCTTGGAGTTCCAGCTGTTCAAGAATGTCAGTGCCACATGTCTGGAAATTTTGTTGAACTATGGTATGGGGCAGAATGACGGTACCACTACAAGAATTGAGGGAATGATGTTTTTCAATAGTGACAGGAACAGTATCGATATGGGAAAGACGAGAAAGCTCATGAGCCTGGGTAGCATTCTGTACGGTGATGATGCGCGTACCGCTCTTAAGAGCATGAAAAGAAATATCTTTACCAACATGGCGTAGGAGTGCCTTGCCAATACTGTGGTCAGAAAGATAGGCAGTAGAGGAAGTCGGTCGTAAAGTGAAGAATTTAGTCCATTGTGCAGTCTGAAACTGAGCGTGGAAAGGTAGTGAAGGACGTGTCGATCTTTTCTGAGAAGAACGAGAAGGTGGAGAAGTATCATCAGCAGGTAATTGTCGTTGGCGTTTAGGCGTGGGACCAGAGTTGGTCCGACGTGGAACGGGCCGGCGATTCGAAAATTGCCGCACCGTAGAGGGAGAGGCCGGAAGCATAGTCAGAGGAGAGCAAAGGTCAGATAAATCGAAGGAGTCAGTCGAGGCCTCAGTACCTGAAGCGGGTGAGGAAACAGCACCGGCAAGAGGTACAGAGGCATGAGGAGTGTCTGAAGAGTGGTCCAAAGACGAGGCGGGGTCAGAACGGGGTGCAGTATCAAGAAGGGGCCCGGGGGTAGCAGGTTCATGGACTAGGGCTGCCATGGTTAGGTTACTTCTTTCTTTTTGTTTTTAAGAAAAAAAAGAAAGAAAAGAAAATAAAAATAAAAAAAAGAATAAAAAAAGGGGGGACCGGGGAGGGATAGTTCCTAGGAGGAATGAAAGGGCCAGAAATCTCCCTCCGCGCCCAAGAGGACCTCAGCACCGCAAGTAGCGCAGATGCAGCATGGAACCCGTGCCATACCCTACCCATCATGCCAGTAAACCGGCAATCCGGGATAGCAACCTCACATCTGCCGAGCTACCTCGGTGGACAAAAGAGAGGGCGGCCGGAAATCCGCCACAAAGCATACCTCCTTCAGCCACCACCCCCGGAATCCGAAAGGTGGCTTCCAGAGATACACCCGTCGCCCGAGAGACACCCAAAGCCACCCTCCGGGATACCGGAGAGGGATCGGGACATCCCCAGGCAATCCAGATTCCACGGCAAACTACGCCACCGCCAAGAACCTCAACAGAATGGGATGGACCCCGGTACCCTTTCCCCTACCTAGGAACTAGCGTGCCTGTGTGGACAAAAAAAAAAAAAAAAAGAGGAAGGGCAAAAGGGAGGGGTGGGGAGGAGGAGGGAAGGAAAAAGGGGAGGATGGGGAGGATGGGATAGGGAACAGGGGGATTGGGGGGTAATTAGGTTCGGTCTGAGAAAGGAGACCGACAGATCTAATTCCTCAGACCAAGAGCCTCTTCACCACGCCAAGGAGCCCCCCTTGAAGAGGATTCCTTACCCCAATCATTTACTCCGTGTGAAGTAATTATTTTTTTTTAACTTGTGTTCTTTCAGCATTGTACTCTCCAGTATTTGTCATTATTGTAATTCATGCAGTGCTATGGGTAATTTAGTACACTGAATTACCCATTTATTTCTGTGTGTACCATTTTTCTATGCCCAGCAGTGTCTCATTCCCTTGATTTTTTGCACAGACTCTTGTACAATTATTTTTATGCCCAGCAAATGTATTCATGTCGTATCTGTCACAGCAAGATTTTAAGGCAAGAACAGTTTACTGGTAAGTGAATAATGTTTGTTGTGTATGCCCTGCCACTTGTAAGTGTTGTGTGTGCCGTGCCACTTTTACGTGTTACGCTTCCCGTTCTGTATCGTGTGTCATTTTCATTCATATTTTTCATATTTCTTTAAATTAACCCTTTGACTGTTTCAGGCCCCTCTCTGAAACTGTCATTCTATGTCGCCAAATATTCAAAAAAAAAAAAAATTATTTTTTCTTATGAAAATGTTAAGATTATTTTTCTGAGTGTTTTAGTCCAAAAAAAAAATTTTTGCCATTGGTACTTACCGAGATATAGAGCCGTGAAGTTTGCAGAAAATGAGCCGCGTATGGCAACAGCGGCGACTGCCGCTCACCCGGTAAACTTTAGTTTACTTGTATTTGAAGGTTTGTTGTTTTTTTCACTATTTTATTTTTTCACATAACTTATGTGGCCTATGAGACCAAAGTAAGGTGCAATGTATATATATACACTCGTTGTATACAACACAATAAGCACACAAACATAATTATCAATATATTGTTTACAAAACTTGTTTACAAAAACAAACAAACAAACAAACAAACAATTCTTCTTCTTCTTCTTCTTCTTCTTCTCTTGCTTCTTCTACTTCTTCTTCTTCTTCTTCTTCTGCTTCTTCTTCTCCTTCTTCTTCTTCTCCTTCTTCTCCTTCTTCCTCTCCTTCTTCTTCTCCTTCTTCCTCTCCTTCTTCTCCTTCTCCTTCTTCTTCTCCTTCTTCTTCTCCTCCTTCTTCTTCTCCTCCTTCTTCTTCTTCTTATTCTTATTCTTATTCTTCTCCTCCTTCTTCTCCTTCTCCTTCTTCTTCTCCTTCTTCTTTTCCTTCTTCTTCTTCTTCTTCTTCTTCTTCTTCTTCTTCTCCTCCTTCTTCTTCTCCTTCTTCTTCTCCTCCTCCTTCTCCTTCTTCTCCTCCTTCTCCTTCTCTTCCTTCTTGTCCTCCTCCTCCTCCTTCTTCTTCTTCTTCTCCTCCTTTTTCTTCTTCTTCTCCTCCTTCTCCTTCTTCCTCTCTTCTTCTCCTTCTTCTTTCTTCTCCCTTCTTCTCCTTCTTCTTCTACTTCTTCTTCTTCTCCTTCTTCTTCTTCTCTCCTTCTTCTCCTCTTCTCCTCCTCTTCTCCTCCTTCTTCTCCTTCTTCTCCTTCCTTCTCCTCTTCTCTCCTCCTTCTCCTCCTTCTTCTCCTTCTTCTTCTTCTCCTTCTCCTTCTTCTCCTTCTCCTCCTCCTTCTTCTCCTCCTCCTTCTCCTCCTCCTTCTCCTCCTCCTCCTCCTCCTTCTCCTCCTCCTTCTCCTCCTCCTCCTTGTGTGCGAGTGTGTGGCTTATAATTGTTTTGAGTCAGAAGTCGGCAGCTGTCAAAGTGACATATTATCTCATTAGTCACTACCCCTACCCCTGTCAAAACAATG
Organism: Cherax quadricarinatus; assembly: GCF_038502225.1. Lineage (NCBI taxonomy): Eukaryota > Metazoa > Arthropoda > Malacostraca > Decapoda > Parastacidae > Cherax > Cherax quadricarinatus. Next base: position 30,546 of record NW_027196887.1, on the reverse strand, counting down.
GGGTCGGATGCTGCTTCCCCTCCTCCATTCTATCTAATTATCTTTCTCCCTCATTCTATATCTTTCAATCTGTCTCTCTTTCTGTCTGCCTATCTCTGTCTCACAGGTACACATAAATACAAGTATACATAGTGTAAATTACCTAGGATAACCCAAGAAATCCAGACAAAGTGCTATACTCTGCTTGAAGATGTGAGTAAACGTGATGACACAGTCTTGTGGCTCTCTCTGAGACAGAGAGCTAGATGGACAGACAGGGAGCTTGACAGACAGACAAATAGACAGACAGAAATGTTTGTGTACCAGCAAAAACAAAGGGAGGCGATGGTCATGTAATATTACCCTCCTTTACGCTCATCAAAGTCAGCTCTTATCAGATGTTATCTCCCCTTATCTTGTCACTGTCATGGGGTGGACTTTTTTTTTTCTTGCTTCAAGGGAACAATATTATTACATCTTCTTCTTCCTCCTCCTCCTCCTCCTCCTCCTCCTCCTCCTCCTCCTCCTCCTCTTCCTTCCCTCCTCCTCCTCCTCCTCCTCCTCCTCCTCTTCCTCCCCTCCTCCCCCTCCTCCTCCTCCATTGCTTTTGGTCTCAAACTCCTCCAAATCATGAAATTGATCTTCACTGACACTTCCATCTGTGTTAGAGCATCACTTGGGAAGAGAAGAGTCCCAGATTTGCTGGGGAATCACATATTTCTTACCACTAGACATGCTGAAAAATGACAACTGAAATGGCATTCCCACAATGCACCACTGGCTCCCCGATTTTTTTTATATGGTGCACACTGACCATGGAGACCCATTCTCTCACATGTGGGCCTAGCAGCTTTCTCCTGCTCACTTAAGAGTAACTCTGGTCAGATCACTGACAGTGATAAGGATATGTGTGAAATTCTCAATACCTACTTCCTCTCAGTTTTCACCCAGGAAAATACTAGCGATATTCCTGAAATAATAGATTATGTAGAACAGGATGATAATAAACTATGCACGATTGCGGTAACTAGTGACATGGTCCTCAGACAAATAGAGAAACTAAAACCTAACAAATCCCCAGGCCCTGATGAACTGTTTGCAAGGGTGTTAAAGGAATGTAAAGAGGAACTTAGCATACCTTTGGCTAATCTTTTTAACATATCACTACAAACTGGCATAGTGCCTGATAAGTGGAAAATGGCAAATGTAATACCTATTTACAAGGCAGGTGACAGGTCCTTGGCTTCGAACTATAGACCAATAAGCCTTACCTCCATAGTGGGAAAATTTATGGAATCAATAATTGCCGAAGCAATTCGTAGCCATCTTGATAGGCACAGATTGATTAATGAATCTCAACACGGTTTTACAAAGGGGCGTTCCTGTCTTACGAATTTACTAACTTTTTTCACTAAGGTGTTTGAGGAGGTAGATCATGGTAATGAATATGATATTGTGTATATGGACTTCAGTAAGGCTTTCGATAGAGTTCCACATCAGAGGCTATTGAGGAAACTTAAGGCACACGGAATAGGAGGAGAAATTTTTTCCTGGGTAGAGGCATGGCTGACAAATAGGCAGCAGAGAGTTTGCATAAATGGGGAGAAATCAGAATGGGGGCACGTCACAAGCGGTGTTCCTCAGGGGTCAGTGTTGGGCCCGTTGTTGTTCACAATTTACATAAACGACATAGATGAGGGAATAAATAGCGACATAAGCAAATTTGCTGATGACACCAAAATAGGCCGTCCAATTCATTCTAATGAGGACACTAGAGCACTCCAGGATGATTTGAATAGACTGATGCAATGGTCGGAGAAGTGGCAGATGCAGTTTAATATAGACAAATGCAAAGTTCTAAATGTTGGACAGGAAAATAACCATGCGACATATAAACTAAATAATGTAGGTCTTAATACTACTGATTGCGAAAAAGGATTTAGGAGTTCTGGTTAGCAGTAATCTAAAACCAAGACAACAGTGCATTAGTGTTCGCAATAAAGCTAACAGAATTCTTGGCTTCATATCTAGAAGTATAAATAATAGAAGTCCTCAGGTTGTTCTTCAACTCTATATATCCTTGGTTAGGCCTCATTTAGATTATGCTGCTCAGTTCTGGTCACCGTATTACAGAATGGATATAAATGCTCTGGAAAACGTACAGAGGAGGATGACAAAGATGATCCCATGTATCAGAAATCTTCCCTATGAGGATAGACTGAGGGCCCTGAATCTGCACTCTCTCGAAAGGCGTAGAATTAGGGGGATATGATCGAGGTGTATAAATGGAAAACAGGAATAAATAAAGGGGATGTAAATAGCGTGCTGAAAATTTCCAGCCAAGACAGGACTCGCAGCAATGGTTTCAAGTTGGAAAAATTCAGATTCAGGAAGGATATAGGAAAGCACTGGTTTGGTAATAGAGTTGTGGATGAGTGTAACAAACTCCCCAGTACAGTTATAGAGGCTAAAACGTGTAGTTTTAAAAATAGGTTAGATAAATACATGAGTGGGTGTGGGTGGGTGTGAGTTGGACCTGACTAGCTTGTGCTACTAGGTCTGATGCCATGCTCCTTCCTTGAGTGGAAGTGACCTGACTAGATGGGTCATTGGGCTAATCCGGGGGGTGGTGGAATCCGGGGGATGGACCTGCTCGTGTGGGTCAGTAGGCCTGTTGCAGTGTTCCTTCTTTCTTATGTTCTTATGAGTGGGTGTGGATGGATGTGAAATGGATACCCAAGTGGACATGAAATGGACACTCTTAGTGATTTTAATGAAACTGCATCAGTTTATTTAGGTACGGGTATACATAAGTACAATTCTTCCAACAAATGGGCCGTATCCCACTGATGCAGGGTGGCCCAAAAAGAAAAACGAAATCTTTTTTTAATTAGTAATTTATACAGTTATTAGTCCCCCGGCTCGCGAAGAATAAGTACATCGGTATCTGATAAATCCGGTATCCGAAGCATTATATCACAAAAAATTTGCCTCGGTTCCCGTTACAAAACCCGGTATGTGATATGATTCGTACGAGATGTGTCCAGTGTTTACAAGCCAGCCAGTGTGCACGCATCTAAGGATACATTCAGTACATTCTATATTATCCATATTATCACTGTTTTTGGTGCTTTTTTCTGCAAAATAAGTCACCATGGGCCCCAAGAAAGCTTCTAGTGCCAACCCATCGAGACCAAGGGTGCTAATGACTATTGAAATTAAGGAAATGTGTGCAAAGTGGCTTGAAGTGCAAACCTTTTTTGATGAAAATCACCCTGACACAGCTACTGCAAGCTGTGTTGGCAACCTGTATACTGACAATGTTGTGAACCACTTTAGGAAAGTCATAAAGGAACGAGAGGTACAGGCCACTATGGACAGATATGTTGTGCAACAAAAGTCCAGTGACTCTCAAGCTGGTCCTAGTGGCATTAAAAGAAGGGAAGTAACCCCAGAAAAGGACTTGCTACCTCAAGTCCTAATGGAGGGGGATTCCCATTCTAAACATTAAAAACTTCGACACTCTCCCCTCCTCCCATCCCATCAATCATCACCAGATCTTCATTAAAGGTAAGTGTCAATTATTCTATTGTGATTATTCTATTGTTATTATATTATTGTAATTATTATATTGCATTCAACTTAATATTTCATGTGGTAAAAGTTTTTTTTTTTTTCATACTTTTGGGTGTCTTGCACGGATTAATTTGATTTCCATTATTTCTTATGGGGAATATTGATTCGCTTTCCGATAGTTTTGGTTTACGATGAGCTCTCAGGAACGGATTAATATCGTGAACCGGGGGTGCACTGTATATTCTTTGCCTTATTTGTTTTTGTGCGACTTCTTCATTATGTCTCACATACCTTCAAGTGATACTTTAGTGAATGGCGACACTCAGACCTCTCAGACTACTGCTGCTCCTGTCATCAGTCCTCATAGTTCCTTATCGACGAACAGACCGACCCAGACACTGAGACACTGAGACACTATAGTTTTACTCGTGATTCTCTTGATGCATTACCTTTATTCAATGGCCATGTACATAGTCTTGAAGCATGGTTTACTGTCATTTGTTCTCGTGTTAATGCTCTAGTTGATGGTCCTCCTTCAGAGGAAAGTCTTATCAGACTTGCGAAAGCTCTTCATCGGTCCCCTGCTGCTGTTCACGTTGTCGATCTCCTTGAAATGAGAGACTTCTGGAATCTTACTAAGTGGTCACAATATGAGGAACTGATTCGTTCTTTCCTTGTACCAGTAAAAACAGCTGATCAATATGTCATTCTTAGGGAACTCGTGAATGCTACACCCATGACTAATGAATCGTTGAGTGTATTTCCTGTTAGATTAGATAAACTTTTATCATCACTTATCAATGCTGTCCAGTCCTCAGCCTTTGTCCCTGATGAGGATAAATGATCCATAGTGTCGTTTGCTAAAATAGCTTTTGGAGCAATCAAAGAACTGATGCCACCTGCTTCCGTGTGTGCTTATGAGGCTAATCCTCCAACTGTGACGACGGAACCACTTACAGCCATAAACCATGTATATTCCTTGTGCCCCCAGGGTACTTTCCCGTGTATCAAAAGTAATTTCACACCTATGCCTCAGTCTGCACCACCTCTTGTTTGTGCCAGAGCGACAAATCACGGCAGTCAACTATCGCAGCGATCACCAAGGACCAGTGTACAGAGTCATTATAAACCTCATAGTATTCATAGTACATTCAGTAACCATAGTCAGCGGACTTGTTACAACTGTGGTTTCCGTGGCCATATTGCAATTAATTGTCCTGATAGTCACCCTATGATGATGAGTACCAGTCAGATCTTCCCTACTGTACTTTTCATAGAATACATGGACATGACACATCTTAGTGCAATGCTCTCTACAACCTTCAGTACTCTAGATCTTTCCGTGGCCGTTCCAACCACAGAACCAGGAGAGGAGACAGAGGTTGTGATTCTCAGACTAACCAGAACCAGGCTCATTCTTCCAATTCAGGGGAATTAGAGTGCCCCAGTCAAACCGTCCCATGGTGACACTAGGTGATAATGAGGGGGGAGGAGTTGCATTATATGCTCGAGAAAATATTAACCGTCGCATAAAAACAGGTATAAAAATAGATGGAACAGCAACAGAATCTGTTTGGGTAGAGTTTGTAGAAGGTCAAGAAAAGCTAATTCTAGGTGTAATATACCGACCTCCAGGCTTGGATCACAATAGAGGGAGACTTCTTTGGGACGAAATTGTTAGGGCTTCTAGACACAATAACATAGTGATTGTAGGGGATTTTAACTTTAGTCAAATAGACTGGAATTCTTTGACTGGTAATCTGGAGTCCAGTGACTTTATAGAAACAGTTCAAGACTGTTTTCTGAAGCAGTGTGTAACAGAGCCTACCAGGGGTAATAATTTGCTTGACCTAGTCTTGTCAAATAAGGAAACACTCGTAAATAATCTGGAAATCACTGAAGAGCTTGGCGCAAGTGATCACAAATCCATCACTTTTAGCATTAGCTGGGAATACGGGAATAATGATAATACAGTAAAAATCCCTGATTTTTGTTCTGCCGATTATAATGGACTTAGGGAACACCTGTCAAATCTTGATTGGGGTTATCTAGCTAATGATTCTATTGACGATGATCATACTTATGATTACGAAGGAATCTGCATCTATGATTCTTTTCATAATAATGTACACCATGCTCAGAGTATATACATTCCCCAGAGAGAAATTAAATCTGATAATAACAATCCCAAATGGGTTAACAGGAGGCTAAAGCATTTATTAGGGGAGAAAAGGGGAATATATAGGCACATCAGAAGGGGAGAGGTTAACCTTACTGACCAATACAGTGGTCTCCCGCTTTTCGTAGTTCCCGGCAATCGTAAAATTCGCCAATCATAGGGGTATTTTCGTATGAACATGGACTCGCTTTTCATAGGTTGACTCGCGAGTCGTAGTTCGTCCGGGACGCGTACCCATGGCGTGAGCCGGGGCGGCAGCCAGTCTGGCATTGTTTACCAGTGAGCGAAGGTCCCCTCACGTGCTCCAGCGAAATATTTCATAATATTCCATTTATTTTAGTGCTTGCAAGTACTAAATAAGCTACCATGGCTCCAAAGAAAGCTCCTAGTGTCAAGCCTGTGGTAAAGAAGGTGAGAAATACGACTGAATTTAAGAAAACCATCATTGAACAATATGAAAGTGGTACAAGTGTGGCCAAACTGTCCAGGATGTATAAGAAACCCTACACAACCTTATGTTCCGTAGTGGCCAAGAAAAAGGAAATAAAGGATGCTGTTGTTGCAAAGGGAGTAACTATGCTGACAAAAATGAGATCACCAGTACTGGAAGAGGTTGAGAAGTTATTATTGGTGTGGACAAATGAGAAACAATTAGCAGGAGATACTCTTACGACTTCGATTATTTGTGAAAAGGCTAGGCAGTTGCGTGAAGATTTGGTAAAGAAATTGCCTGCAAATAGTGGTGAAGTGAGTGAATTTAAGGCCAGCAAAGGCTGGTTTGAGAGATTTAAGAACCGTACTGGCATACACAGTGTGGTAAGGCATGGTGAGGTTGCCAGTTCGGACCACAAGGCGGCTGAAAAATACCATTCTGAAAATCCCTGAGTGTTCAGGAAAAACAATGTTATGAAGAGTAAATTGTGTGTGTTTTGGAAATCTAATAGTAAGGCATGGGTCACGAGGGAAATTTTCGCCGAGTGGTTCAATGAAGTGTTTGGCCCTAGTGTGAAGGAGTATCTCCTGGAAAAGAAATTGGATCTCAAGTGCCTGCTAGTAATGGACATTGCACCTGCTCATCCTCCAAACTTGGATGACCTAATTTTTGAGGAGTTTGGGTTCATCACAGTAAAGTTCTTGCCCCCGAATACCACTCCTCTCATCCAACCCATGGACCAGCAGGTTATTGCAAACTTTAAAAAACTCTACACAAAAGCAATGTTTCACAGGTGCTTGACTGTGACCACAGACACTCACTTGACCCTAAGGGAATTTTGGAGACAACACTTCAGCATCCTCCACTGCATAACCCTTATAGGTATGGCTTGGGAGGGAGTGACTACCAGGACTTTGAACTCTGCCTGGAGAAAATTGTGGCCAGATTGTGTCGACAAGAGGGATTTTGAAGGATTTGGGACTGACCCTAATGAGCCTATGTCTGTTGTAAAATCAATTGTGGCACTGGGGAGTTCCACGGGGTTGGATGTGAGTTTGGAGGATGTGGAAGAATTGGTGGAAGACCACAATGAAGAGCTCACCACTGAGGAGCTGCAAGAGCTTCAGCAGGAAGAGCAAAACATCGCAGCTCAGAATCTTGCTGCAGAGGAGGAAGAGAGATGGAAGAAGGTGCCTTCTTCAGAAATTAAAGAGATTTTTACTATGTGGGGTAAGATGGAAAGCTTTATGGAGAAACATCACCCTAACAAGGTTGTTGCAAGCCAGGTTGGCAACATGTACAGTGACAAAGTCTAGGGGCATTTTAGGGAAGTGTTAAAGAGACGCCAGAAACAGAGCTCTCTCCACAGTTATTTTGTGAGACAGGACTCCAGTGACTCTCAAGGTGGTCCTAGTGGCATTAAGAAACAGAGAAGAGAAGCAACCCCAGAAAAGCAAATGGTACCTGAGGTGTTGATGGAAGGGGATTCCCCTTCCAAACTATAAACAATCCACTCTCTCTCCTCCTCCAGTCTCCCATACACTAAGAAGAATCTCCAATAAAGGTAAGTGTTATGCTGTTAATGTTTCATTCATCATTTCCCATTGTATTGTTTATGTACTACATGTATATTTCATGTTAAGTTTTTTTTTGTTTTAATACTCATGGGTGTCAGGAATGGATTAATTGTATTTACATTATTTCTTATGGGGAAAATTGATTCGTAAATCGTAAATTTCGTTTATAGTAACGGCTCCAGGAACGGATTAATTACAAAAAACGAGGGACCACTGTATGTTCAGCTTAAGAGAGAAGTAAAAAAGGGGATTAGAAAGGCTAAACGTGACTATGAAATTAGAGTTGTTAATGAATCAAAGACCAATCCAAAGGGGTTCTTTCAAGTGTATAGGACGAAGGTAAGGAAAAAGTAGGACCTCTGAAAATTGGGAATGGACAGCTGACGGATAACGAACTGGAAATGTGTTCCATATTTAATGACTATTTTTTGTCAGTTTTTACACAGGAAGACATAAATGAGATTCCAGAAATTAACAATTATTCAGTTTCTGATGAATTCAAATTAACTAATATTACTGTCACAAGGGACATGGTTATCAAACAGACAAACTGAAGCAAAATAAGTCTCTGGGGCCAGACGAGTTATTTTCCAGGGTACTTAAGAAATGCAAGATGGAACTTAGTCAGTCATTAAAGAGTGTGTTCAATGCGTCCATCCTTACTGGTGATGTGCCAGAGTTGTGGAAGATGGCCAATGTGGTTCCTATATTCAAATCAGGGGATAAGTCCACTCCTTCAAATTACCATCCAATAAGCCTGACATCTATAGTTGGCAAATTACTAGAATCAATTATAGCTGACATTATTAGAAGTCACCTTGAAGAGCAAAACTTGATAAATGAATCTCAGCATGGGTTTACAAGAGGTTGTTCCTGCCTGACAAACTTACTGACGTTCTTCAATAGAACATTTGAGGCAGTAGACAGTGATAAAGAATATGATATTATTTATTTGGATTTTAGTAAAGCCTTCGATAGAGTACCTCACAAGAGACTCTTAAGAAAAGTGGCAGCTCATGGTATAGGAGGTAAAGTTCTAGCATGGATAGAGGCATGGCTTACCAATAGAAAGCAGAGAGTTTCCATTAATGGGTTCAAATCAGAATGGGGCTTAGTTACTAGTGGCGTTCCACAAGGATCAGTTTTAGGCCCTCTCTTGTTCATAATTTACATTAATGACCTTGATGAAGGGATTATGAGTGACATGAGCAAGTTTGCTGATGATACAAAGATAGGCCATATGATTCATTCTGAGGAGGATAGCAATGAACTGCAGGAGGATTTAGACAAATTAATGTCTTGGTCTGAAAAATGGCAGATGAAGTTCAATGTGGATAAGTGTAAGGTACTGGTCCTTGGTAATGAAAATAACCCTCGAAGCTATAAACTAGGTGAAGTAGAGCTTCATCATACAGAGTGTGAAAAGGACTTGGGAGTCATGGTAAGCAGAAACCTAAAGCCAAGGCAGCAGTGCCTAAGTGTGCGCAACAAGGCAAACAGATTACTTGGATTTATCTCAAGAAGTATAAGTAACAGAAGCCCAAAAGTTATTTTACAGCTCTATACATCACTGGTGAGGCCTCATTTAGATTATGCTGCTCAGTTTTGGTCTCCTTACTACAGGATGGATATAGACTCATTGGAGAACATACAGAGAAGAATGACTAAAATGATTTACTGTGTAAGGAATCTCCCGTATGAAGATAGACTTAAAGCCTTAAATCTTCACTCTCTGGAGAGACGTAGAATGAGAGGAGATATCATTGAGGTGTATAAGTGGATGACGGGCATAAACAAAGGAGATATTAATAAGGTATTGAGGGTGTCGAACCAGGTAAGAACCAGAAATAATGGATTTAAGTTGGATAAATTTAGATTTAGAAAGGACATAGGTAAGTACTGGTTTTCTAACAGAGTTGTGGATGCGTGGAACAATCTTCCCAGTGGGGTGATAGAGGCTAGGACCTTGGGTAGCTTTAAGAAGAGATTGGACAAATATATGAGTGGGAGGGGCTGGGTTTGATTAGTGTCATTGGGTACGGGAGTTAATTCTTGGGTAGCTTTGGGTAGAGGTCGTTTTGATAAGGACCTGCCTTGTATGGGCCAGTAGGCCTTCTGCAGTGTTCCTCCATTCTTATGTTCTTATGTTGAAAACGATTACCTGAAACTAGTAATGCCATCTCTTGTTGATGTCACATGCCGTCTGCAGAAAGACGTTTCTGTCGCAGCTAGTGCCCTCACTAGTGTCTGTTGTTGTTCCTAGTGTTCCAGACAGTGATAACATCCTAATTGACAGTGATTTCTGCAAAGTAAAGGGTTGACTTGTTGAGCCATCCTTACATGTTGTAAGAGATAGTAAGATCCATTTCTTCCTTGCTAACACTTTTGGTCAGTGTTCATCTCAGAGCAAATACCGATCTTGTTGACCTTGTTCACTATCCTTACCCTGTTCAGGTAGAGGTTGAGTTGTCACCTAACCAGTGGGTCAGTGCTATTTCTACAGGGGAGACCCCCATCCACTTAGCTGGATCAATCCATTCCACCAGTTGAGGAGAAAGACTTAGCTCCCACTGACTTCTAAGACAAGGTCAAGCATTTGTTGACTCTGTTGAACAAATGACGTAAAGTCAATGCCTTACCAGGTTTGAAGATGGTATAACGAACTTACTGTCCCAATGTATCCCACTTGAACCTGGTACTAGACCTATCTATATACCTGCGTACAGAATGCCTCATTCACACGTTGCTGCCGCAGATTTGATCAATCAAATGCTTGATGATGGAGTTACTGCACCTAGCAATTCACCCTGGAATGCGCCCTTAATCCTAGTACCTAAGAAGGATGGCACTTGGCACCCAGTGATTGACTTTAGGAAGTTAACTGCAAAAACTATTCCAGATCGCTACCCACTTCCTGTACTTGGGGATCTTTTACCAAGGGTTTTGGCAAGTCCCTCTTCACAAGGACAGCCAAGAGCTAACCACATTCTCCACTCCTACAGGTCATTATCACTTCTTCCGTATGGCCTTTGGGTTACGATCTTCCCCTATCACATTCTCAAGGCTCATGACTAATATCTTCAGAGGTCTCATAGGTAATGTACTTATGGTGTACTTAGATGATGTAATCGTCATGTCTGAAGACGTGGACACGCACTTGAAGACTTGATGTAGTACTTGGCAAGCTTGAAGCAGCCAATTTAAAGATCAAACTGTCTAAATGTCAACTTTTCAGATCAGAAATCAAGTTTCTTGGTCATGTAGTCACTCCTAGAGGGGTTATGACTGACCAAAGTAAAGTAACTACAGCACTAAATTTTCCATCTCCCAAATCTGCTGATGCTGTAAGATCCTTTGTGGGCTTAGCAGGTTTTTATAGATCTTTCATTGCCAATATTTCTTCCATAGCAGCTCCTCTAACTGAGTTGCTTCAGAAAGATGCTCCTTTCGTTTGGACCTTCCATCAAGAAAGAGCATTCCAACTCTAAAAGAAAAGCTAACATCTGCTCCAATTTTGAAATTTCCAGATTTTTCTAAGCCCTTCTATCTGACAACTGATGCTAGTTCAATTGGCATAGGTGCCGTACTAGCTCAGAAGACTGGTGGCAAGTACAACGCAGATGCATTTGCTAGCCAAGTCCTTACGAAGGCTGAACGTAATTACACAGTAACTGAGCAAGAAGTTTTAGCAATAGTATGGTCTTTAAAGCACTTCTGAGACATTAATTATCAGTACTCTGTTCATGTCTTGACAGACCATGCTCCACTGATACCTTTATTCCAGAACAAACAACCTACTGGAAGGCTAGCCAGATGGACCTAGACTATCCAAGAGTTCAATCCTACCTTAGAACACTTACCTGGCAAGTCAAATGTAGTCGCATATGCTTTATTGCAACATTTTAGTATAGTAACTGCAGACCCTCCATTTACTGCCGAGGACGTAAAGAATGCTCAAAGAACAGATCCCATGTGGTCTGGTGTGATATGATTCCTGCTCCAGGAAGATCTTCTGACTGTGAAGCCACCAGAACCCATCAGTGACTTTGTCATGAACCAAGACTTACTGTATCAAATGGGTACTCTTAGCAAAAGGGTATACCAGTTAGTAATTTCACAGCCACTAGTATATGTAGCCTTACAGCTAGTTCACGATGTACCAGGTGTTGTGCACCCTGGTATGGATCATTCAGTAAAACAAGCCAGATTGAAATACTTTTGGCCCTATATGGCAATGGATATTTCTGAGTATGTTAAGAAATGCAGTGTCTGCATGCAACATAAAGGTAATGTTAATGGTCCTAATCCAATCCAGGTGTATCCAACTACTAGTGAACCATGGGAAAGAGTTGCGCTAGATCTGTTAACTAATTTCCAATGTTCCCTCCAAGGCAACAAACATCTGTGTGTTATGGTAGATCATTTCACCAGATATTGTGAGTTAGTTCCTATTGCAGATAAGACTGCTGAGACAGTAGCTAAAGCATTTAACCCTTTCAGAGTCCGTCCCGTAGATCTACGGCTTTACGTTCAGGGTCCAAACCGTAGAGCTACGTCAAAATTCTAGCGGCGTCAAATTTAGCGCGAGAAGGCTGGTAGGCCTACATCTGAGAGAATGGGTCTGGGTGGTCAGTGTGTACACTATAGAAAAAATCTGGACGCCCGCATGGCATTGTGGGAACGCCGCCAAAGTAGCTTTGTTCATCATGCCTGGCGGAAAGGAAACTCTCACTCCCCACTCACTCTCCGGGTGAATTCTGACTCTCCTCTTCACAACTTACAAGTCTAAGACCAATGGAAGTGGAGCTGATGAGGAATTCTATGGTTTTGAACCATATGGTACCATTGTACCATATGGTACAATGGTACCATATGGTACATTGGTGTCATGTCATACAATGGTATCATAAGGTACAATGTGCCATATGGTACATTGTACCATATGGTACATTGTACCATATGGTACATTATACCATATGGTACAATATATAATATGGTACATTATGCCATTGTACCATATAGTACAGGGTACAGGGACCCTAATGCAAATAAGTCTGTCTGACTTTTTTTGGGTTATCCTAGGTTCTCCAAACGTATGCTGCTAAATATGATATTCTATGCAACTTTATTTGTGTATACCTAAATAAACTTACTTACGATGCCACATGTGCTTGAGTAAGTTTATTCAGGTGTACAAAAATACAATTACGTGGATTATTATACATAGCAGCATATGTATAAAATCCTAGGATAACCCAAAAAAGTCAGGGTGACTTATTTCCATAGGGATCCTTGTATCTGTACCATACGGTGTCCTGTACTGTATGGTACCCTGTACCATATGGTGCCCTGTGCCATATGGTGCCCTGTGCCATATGGTACCCTGTGCCATATGGTACCCTCAACCATATGGTACCCTGCACAATATGGTACTCTGCACCATATGGTATCCCGCACCGTATGGTACCCAATATCATATAGTACAATGTACCATATGGCACCCTGTAACATATGATACCATGTACCATATGGTCAATAGGAGTAGTTGGTGGCACGAGACACCAGCCAAGACTGAGTGGCGACGCAAGCTAGCTAATAACTCAGCAGTTTCCAAGACAAAGCACTTTGTCATCCACCTCAAGGAACATGTCGTCGTAAGCTTCAGTGCGATTTGTGTATCCCAGTCACGCATATGTAGTGTCCTGTTGGCATTGGGGAGATCACTGATGTAATGAGGAGGAGGAGTGGGCCAAAGTACCCTAAACTACAACTACAGCATACTCCATTTGATACATACTGGTGTCTGTCATTAAGATAGGATTTTAGGTAGTTAAGAAAATGTCCTCTTATGCCGTAATGATTTTTGAGGTGCCAACTGTGTCAGCATACCCAAGAGGATATTCTAAAAATTAGGTCAAGCATTTGTATAATAGCATTATTCGTACTCAAACCCAAACTGCATGGGTTATGTATGTTGTTGGATGTAAGGTAGGAGTAAAGTCGCTCAAATACAGTGGAGATACCGTTGGCCTTACATAACGTCCGCATAATACATTTTATCGTAAGATTTTGCCTCGCATACCGCTAAAAAACCCGCTCAACGCTGTTCGTCCGAGATGCGTCAATGTGCGGCCTCACATGTTCCGCCGGTGGCATTGTTTACCAGCCAGCCTCCGCGGTAACATCCAAGCATACAATCGGAACATTTCGTATTATTACAGTGTTTTTAGTGATTTTATCTGCAAAATAAGTGACCATGGGTCCCAAGAAAGCTTCTAGTGCCAACCCTACAGCAATAAGGGTGAGAATTACTATAGAGATGAAGAAAGAGATCATTGATAAGTATGAAAGTGGAGTGCGTGTCTCCGAGCTGGCCAGGTTGTATAATAAACCCCAATCAACCATCGCTACTATTGTGTCCAACAAAACGGCAATCAAGAAAGCTGTTCTTGCCAAAGGTTCAACTGTGTTTTCGAAACAGAGATCGCAAGTGATGGAAGATGTTGAGAGACTCTTATTGGTATGGATAAATGAAAAACAGATAGCAGGAGATAGCATCTCTCAAGTGATCATAAGTGAAAAGGCTAGGAAGTTGCATCAGGATTTAATTAAAAAAATGCCTGCAACTAGTGATGATGTGAGTGAATTTAAGGCCAGCAAAGGTTGGTTTGAGAGATTTAAGAAGCGTAGTGGCATACATAGTGTGATAAGGCATGGTGAGGCTGCCAGTTCGGACCACAAAGCAGCTGAAAAATATGTGCAGGAATTCAAGGAGTACATAGACAGTGAAGGACTGAAACCTGAACAAGTGTTTAATTGTGATGAAATAGGCCTGTTTTGGAAGAAAATGCCAAGCAGGACCTACATTACTCAGGAGGAAAAGGCACTCCCAGGACATAAGCCTATGAAAGACAGGCTTACTCTGTTGATGTGTTCCAATGCTAGTGGTGATTGCAAAGTGAAGCCTTTATTAGTGTATCACTCAGAAACTCCCAGAGCGTTCAGGCAAAAGAATATCCTCAAGGCTAATTTGTGTGTGCTGTGGAGGGCAAACAGTAAGGCATGGGTCACTAGGGACTTTTTCTATGACTGGTTACACCATGCATTTGCCCCCAATGTGAAAGATTACCTAACTGAAAAGAAATTAGACCTTAAGTGCCTCCTGGTGTTAGACAATGCCCCTGGTCATCCTACAGACGTGGCAGAGCGACTTTATGGGGACATGAGCTTCATTAAGGTGAAGTTTTTGCCTCCTAATACCACTCCTCTCCTGCAGCCCATGGACCAGCAGGTTATTGCAAACTTCAAAAAACTGTACACAAAAGCTCTGTTTGAAAGGTGCTTTGTAGTGACCTCAGAAACTCAACTGACTCTAAGAGAGTTTTGGAGAGAGCACTTTAATATCCTCAATTGTGTAAACCTTATAGGTAAGGCTTGGGAGGGA
This sequence comes from Cherax quadricarinatus, assembly GCF_038502225.1. Classification (NCBI taxonomy): domain Eukaryota; kingdom Metazoa; phylum Arthropoda; class Malacostraca; order Decapoda; family Parastacidae; genus Cherax; species Cherax quadricarinatus. Next base: position 15,358 of record NW_027196887.1, on the reverse strand, counting down.
GTGACTAAGAGGACCTTGAACTCTGCTTGGAAGAAACTGTGGCCAGAATGTGTAGACCAAAGGGATTTTGAAGGGTTTCAGGCTAACCCTGAGAGGAGTATGCCAGTTGAGGAATCCATTGTGGCATTGGGAAAGTCCTTGGGGTTGGAGGTTAGTGGGGATGATGTGGAAGAGTTGGTGGAGGAGGACAATGAAGAACTAACCACTGATGAGCTGCTAGATCAACTTCAACAGCAAGAGGCCAGACCTGAGGAAACTGGTTCGGAGGAGGGGAGAGAGAAATTGAAGAAGTTGCCTACTACAAAGATTAAGGAAATCTGTGCAATGTGGCTGAAAGTGCAAACCTTTATGGATGAAAATCACCCTCACACAGCTATTGCAAGCCGTGCTGGTGACTATTACACTGACAATGTTGTGAAACACTTTAGGGAAGTCATAAAGGAACGAGAGGTACAGGCCACTATGGACAGATATGTTGTGCGACAGAAGTCCAGTGACTCTGAAGCTGGTCCTAGTGGCATTAAAAGAAGAAGGGAAGTAACCCCAGAAAAGGACTTGACACCTCAAGTCTTAATGGAAGGGGATTCCCCTTCTAAACACTAAGACTCTCTCCTCCTCCCATCCCATCAATCATCACCAGATCTTCAATAAAGGTAAGTGTCATGTAATTGTGCATGCCTTTTTCAGTTTGTGTGTATTAAAATTAATATTTCATGTGGTAAAAAAAATTTTTTTCATACCTTGGGGTGTCTTGCACGGATTAATTTGATTTCCATTATTTCTTATGGGGAAAATTCATTCGCATAACGATAATTTCGCATAACAATGAGCTCTCAGGAACGGATTAATATCGTTATGTGGGGGTCCACTGTAGTATCTTAGAGAGTACGAGCAAGACTGATATGGGTCTGTAATTGTTCAAATCAGTTGGATCTCCACTTTTTTGAATTGGGGTGACCCTTGCTGTCTTGAGGATGCTATAGATTTGTTAAACATTGTTGCAATAATGGGTGACAATTCTGGTGCAGCTTTTTTATATATGAATAGATGCAAGTTATCTAGATCACCTTATTTGTTCTTTAATGATTTAATGACGAGTGAGACTTCAGTGGGATTAATTGGAGCTAGAAATAGAGTATTTGGATAGTTGCCAGTGAGGTACTCACTCGGCTGGGTATCTGAGCTAGGAATTTGACTCGCTAGCTTTGATCCTACAGCAGAGAAGACATTAAATTTGTTGGCCATGTCTATTGGTTGCACGTGAGGTTCATCTGATTTAGTTAAGTCTATCTCTCTATTTCCAATCGGTTTCCTTGAGAACAAAATTTTGGAGGGGGTTTGCCAGGTACTTTTCATGTTACCTTTAATTTCACTAAATCTATTTTCATAATACGTTTGCTTTGATCTATGTATTAGTTTTGTGAGTATTGATGTGTATCTTTTAGTAAATTCTTTATTAATTAAGCCTAATCTGAACTGTTTTTCAATTTGGTGTTTTTTATTAATAGATTTGAAGATACTTTTTTTTTAGCCATTGGCTGTTTTGCCTCTTTTCTGTGATCTGTTTTGCCTCTTTTCTGTGATCAGTTTCATTTTGATTGAGCAATATTTGTTATAGAGGTTTAGGGCTTTATGTAAAAAAAAATTTATATCTTTATTGATATTATTACTGTCATCTAGCTCTCTCTGCCAATCAATGGCACCTAGTGCTAGTTTTAGGTTGCTTATCAATGTCTCATAATGCAGGCGAAATGAGCTCTTTCTTGTTTCTTGAGGCAGTTTATATAAGTTGGTTATGAGAAAGGTAGGGTAGTGGTCTGTGGTGTTATCTGTGATTATACCTGCTTGTAGTGGGGATATTATGTTGGTCCAGATATGGTCAAGTAACGTGGCACTTGTCTCAGAGATTCTTGTTGGCTTTGTTATAGAGGGTAGCAACAAGCTGTTGTTCATAGCATTTGTGACATCAGCTACTGGAGGGTCAGTTGCTTGGTTAAGGTTTATGTTGAAATCTGCTAGTATCAGATGGTGTTTATTCAACTCTGACTCAATTATCATGTTTCTAAGGTTACTGCTAAAAGTGTAAGTATTTGAGTGTGGTAGTCTGTAGACTGCACCAACTGTTATAGGTTTCTTAAGTGTTCTTGATGTGAATTTAGCTATTATATATTCACCGTTTTCGTCCTGTACATTAGTTGATTTCATACATTCTAGTTCATCAGAGTAATAGATGGCAGTGCCACCTCCTGATTGGTCAGGCCTGCAGTTATGTATGGCCGTGTAACCAGGTATGGTAAATATGTCTGTCAAATTTTGTCTGAGCCAGGTTTCAGTAAGCACAATGAAGTTATAGTAGCATTTCGAGACTTAAGTAGTGCAATGAGGTCATCATAGTGTTTACTCAATGATCTAACATTGAAATGTTCTTGCTGACACCAAGAAGGGTATTAGCCTGACTAGCAGTGTAGTATTGGCAATTACTGTTTGGATTATGAGTGCAGTTCAATAAGAGGTTGTTATCAGGATCGATAATTGCATTCATAAGGGGTATATAGAGAAATAGTTGTTACAATTATTAAAAAACAAAAAGACAAAAGCAAATGATGTTATTTCTGTTGCATTTGTAGTCTTAAGCAGTAAAAACAACATAATACAGTAGACCATTATTTTGCACGAATTTGTTTGGCACGATTTGAGTATAGCACGACTGAAGAATTGTGGCACAATTTTATGTAACACGTCGTAAGATGAATTTAACATGGTTCAGTTTGCGGGAAGGTCAAAAAACTTCTCTTTTTTTCAAGCGGCCGCCTTGTTCTGGTTCAGCGGTGGAGACCTCCCGCCATCTCCAGCCACCCCCCAACCATCCCAGCATTCGTACTTCATATGTGTCCAGTTCAACTTCTCTGCTACAAACTTGTGATTGTCAATTGTGTTTTGATCTTTTAATAGCTATATCTTGTATCTACCAAGCAATCATGACACCCAGTAGACATACCAGTGTTGCTCAAAGTGGCAAGAAATAGTGTAAACATTTAAGTCTTAGAATTAACGAAGGAAACAAAGATATTAGACAAGACATCCTGTGGCCATAATGAAGTGTTACTTTGTACACATAAAACAGAGGTAAACATAAGTTTGACTGACTGACTGACTTACTGAATGACTTGACTGACTTAATGAATGACTTGAGACTTACTGAATGACTTGACTGACTTACTGAATGACTTGACTGACTTACTGAATGACTTGACTGACTTACTGAAGGACCTGACTGACTTACTGAACGACTTGACTGACTTACTGAATCACTTGACTGAATTACTAAACCACTTGACTGACTTACTGAATCACTTAACTGACTTGCTGAATCACTTGAGACTTATTGAATCACTTGACTGACTTACTGAATGACTTGACTGACTCACTGAACGACTTGACTGACTTACTAAATTACTTGACTGACTTACTGAATCACTTGACTGACTTACTGAATCACTTGACTGACTTACTGAATGGCTTCAATGATTTGACTGAATGAGAAAGTTAGACACTCTAATACAAGCATCAACTTCAGTACCAGAACCTCTACCATTCACCTCAGCCCAGTAGGGCCACAGCATAACTCTCCACTCAAATTCAAATTCAAATTCAAAGTTTATTCTCTATAAGGATAACAATGCTGAGTTTACAGAATTTGGTTATTGTGTGGTTTATATATAGTAAAATAATAATTACAGAGTGTACCACTAGAACACCTAGCATGGCTAGGCATTTCGGGCAGACTTAGATTAGATCTTAAATTTAAAATATTACAAATTATGAGGTAAGTTGGTATTATGGCTAAGTGACTAAATACTAGCACCCACAATTTAAGGTAAGAAATGCTATTATTTCTGTTACATTTGTAGTCTTAAGCAGTAGAAACAACATAATACATCACAACAATGAACTACAATTACATATTCAATATTATTTTTGTAAAATGTGGAAGACTGAAAAACGTTGTTTGGCTTTTTTGGGGGACTCTCAGGAACTTAACCCTATTTTGAACTACATCACAAGTTATCCACCCAGGATAACCCAGGGTAGTGTGTTATCCCTCCAGGATAACCCGGCATAGTGTGTTATCCACCCAGGATTACCCACGATAGTGAGTTATTCACCCTTGATAACCCAGGGTAGTGAGTTATAAACCTAGGATAACAAAGGGTAGTGAGTTATCCACCCTGGATAACCCAGGGTAGTGAGTCAGCCACCCAGGATAAACCAGGGTAGTGAGTTATCCTCCAAGGATAACCGAAGGTAGTGTGTTATCAATCCAGGATAGCCCAGGGTAGTGAGTAATCCACCCAGGATAACCCATGGTAGTGAGTTATCCATCCAGGATAATGCAGGGTAGTGTGTTATCCATCCAGGATAACCCAGGGTAGTGTGTTATCCATCCTGGATAACCCAGGGTAGTGTTATCCATCCAGGATAACCCACAGTAGTGTGTTATCCACCAAGGATAACCCAAGGATAACGAATATAGCCCCACTCCATAAAGGTGGCAGCAAAGCATTAGCTAAGAACTATAGACCAATAGCTCTGACGTCCCACATCATAAAAATCTTTGAAAGAGTGCTAAGAAGCAGGATTGCAAATCACCTGGATTCCCAAAATCTGCACAATCCAGGGCAACATGGGTTCGGGGCAGGTCGCTCCTGCCTCTCACAATTACTGGATCACTATGATATGGCCTTGGATGCACTGGAAGAAAATCAGAATGCAGATGTAATATACACAGACTTTGCAAAAGCATTTGACAAATGCGATCATGGCGTAATAGCCCATAAAATATGTGCTAAAGGAATAACTGGGAAAGTGGGGAGATGGATCTTCAACTTCCTAACAAATCGAACACAAAGAGTAGTAGTCAACAGAGTTAAATCGGAGGCTGCCATAGTGAAGAGCTCTGTTCCACAAGGCACAGTACTCGCCCCCATCTTATTCCTTATCATCATATCATACATATACAGATATATACATCACAGCACCGTATCATCCTTTGCGGATGATACTAGGATCTGCATGAGGCTGTCATCTGCTGAGGACGCGGTTAACCTCCAAGAAGATATAAACAAAGTTTTCCAGTGTGCAACGGTAAAAATATGATGTTCAATGAGAACAAATTCCAACTACTCCGTTATGGAAAACTGGGGGAGATAATAGCTAGCACAGAGTATACTACAGACTCTGGCCATACAATTGAGCGGAAAAATAATGTAAGGGACCTGGGAGTAGTAATGTCTGAGGATCTCACTTTCAAGTATCACAACAGTGCCACGATCGCACGTGCAAAGAAAATGATAGGATGGATAATGACAACGTTCAAAACGAGAGATGCCAAGCCAATGATGATCCTTTTCAAATCACTTGTTCTCTCTAGGCTGGAATACTGCTGTACATTAACATCTCCATTCAAAGCAGGTGAAATCGCAGATCTAGAGAGTGTACAGAGATCCTTTACTGCACGTATAAGTTCTGTCAAGCACCTTAACTACTGGGAACGCTTGGAAGCACTTGACTTGTACTCATTGGAATGCAGGAGGGAGAGATATATCATAATCTACACTTGGAAAATCGTGGAAGGAATGGTCCCAAATTTGCACACATAAATCACTCCCTACGAAAGTAAAAGACTGGGCAGGTGATGCAAAATGCCCCCAATTAAAAGTAGGGGAACCATTGGTACACTAAGGGAAAACACCATAAGTGTCCGGGGCCCAAGACTGTTCAACAGCCTCCCATCAAGCATTAGGGGAACTGCCAATAAACCCCTGGCTGCCTTCAAAAGAGAGCTGGACAGATACCTAAAGTCAGTGCCGGATCAACCGGGCTGTGGCTCGTATGTTGGACTGCATGCAGCCAGCAGTAACAGCCTAGTTGATCAGGCCCTGATCCATCGGGAGGCCTGGTCATGGACCGGGCCGCGGGGGCATTGATCCCCGGAATAACCTCCAGTTAGCCTCCAGGTAACCCAGGGTAATAAGTTATCCACTCAGGATAACCTGGGGTTGTGTGTTATCCACCCATGATAACCCAGGGTAGTGAGTTAACCACCCAGGATAATCCCAGGTAGAGAGTCATCCACCCAGGATAAGCCTGGTTAGTTAGTGTTAGCCACACAGGATAACCCAGGGTAGAGAGTGTTAGCTACCCTGGATTGACCTGGGGTTATAACTCACCCTTGGAGGAAGCTCAGATGAAAATTCACACACACACGAACTATTAAATCTCTGCACCAAATTCACCTTAAACCAGCATATAGTAGAGCCTACAAGACTAGGAAATACGCTGGACTTCATCTTCACTAGCAACAATGATCTGATACCTAAAATAACTGTATCAAAGACAATACACTCAGATCACAACATAGACATACAGACTTGTATGCACAGGGCTTCTGACCAGCAAAATGTGAGCAGTGATGAGGCCTCTTCACGAAATTCAATTTCAATAACAAAAACATACAATGGGATCAAGTAAACCATGTCCTAAATGAAACAAGCTGGGAAGATATCCTAAACAACACGGATCCGAATATTTGCCTTGAAAAAATGAATTCCGTGGTTCTTGAGATCTGCTAAAGACACATTCCATTAACAAAAAGAAAGAGAAGATGTAAACTAGAAAGAGAGAGATGCTCCCTATACAGACGAAGGCAAAGAGTCACAGAGCTGCTGAGTGGGACCAATATATCAGAAATGTGAAGAGAGGAACTAGTCAATAAAACTGCAAATATCGAACTTAGGCTGAAGGAATCTTACAGGAGACAAGAATCACAGGAAAAACTAAAAGCCATAAAGGAAATTGAAAAAACCCAAAATACTTCTTCTCTTATGCCAAATCTAAGGGAAAAACAACATATAGTATTGGGCCCCTGTATAGGCAGGATGGGACATACACAGATGACAGCCGCCACCAGTACAACCAATAACACCAGTCCGATGACATTCTTCTTTGCAAATATACAAAGTATAAAGCCAGCAACGAACAACAAAATACCTTTCATCAGTGGACTGCTTGCAGAGGCAAGTGCAATGTTAGCGGCTTTCACAGAGACCCACATAAAGGATCACTTGGACAACGAAATATGGATCCCAGGTTACAACCTATACAGATGCGACAGAGTGAACAGGCAAAAGGGGTAGGGGGTTGGCCTGAATATCACAGAGTCACTTATTTGCACAGAACTGCTTAATGCCTCAAATGATGTAGTGGAAGTTTTAGCAGTAAGGATCGAGAACCAAAACCTGGTCATTGTGGTAGTCTACAAGCCTACGGATGCAACGTCCCAGCAATTCCAGGAACAGCTGTTAAAAATTGACCACTGTCGGAGAGGGCCTGTCGAAAATCTTCAGTAAGGATCAGAACTCCTGCCCCCGTCCCAGCAATTCATTCTGTCTGGAAAATCTTCCAGCTCCTGCCCCCAACATTCTGCTCCTGGGGGATTACAACTTGAGGCACCTAAAATGGAGGAATATAGCAAATAATATTGTTGCAGTGATAACACGAGGAGGCAGCACTGACAAGAACTCGCACACAGACACACACACACACGAGCTTTTAAATCTCTGCACAAAATTCAACTTAAACCAGCAAAAAATAGAGCCTACTAGACTGGAGAATACACTAGACCTCATCTTCACTAACAATGATGATCTGATACAAAATGTCACCATATCAAAAACAATATACTCAGATCACAACACAATCGAGGTTCAGACATGTATGGGTGGAGCCTCAGACCAACAAAATGAGATTAGTCATGAGGAAGCCTTCACCAAATTCAACTTCAATAACAAGAACATAAAGTGGGACCAAGTAAACTTCAATAACAAGAACATAAAGTGGGACCAAGTAAACAAAGTCCTAAACGATATAAGCAACACAGACCCCAACTTAAGCCTAGAACAGATTAACTCGGTGGCACTCGATGTATGCTCAAGGCTTATTCCTTTATTAAGAAAAATGAGGAGTAGATGTAAAATGGAAAGAGACAGGTGCTCGCTTTACAGGCGACGGAAAAGAATAATAGAGCGCCTAAAAGAGGCCAATATATCTGAAATGCGTAGGGAGTCAATGGTCAGAGAAATAGCAAACATCCAACTTAAGCTAAAGGAATCTTATAGGAGTCAGGAATTGCGGGAAGAACTAAAAGCCATAAATGAAATCGAAACAAACCTGAAGTATTTCTTTTATACCAAATCAAAGTCAAGAACAACATCCTGTATTGGGCCCCTACTTAAACAAGATGAGTCCTACACAGATGACAGGAAGGAAATGAGTGAGCTACTCAAGTCCCAATATGACTCCGTTTTTAGCAAGCCGCTAAGCAGACTGAGAGTCGAAGATTAAAATTAATTTTTTATGAGAGCCACAGATTTTGGTTAACACAAGCCTATCTGATGTTATCCTGATGCCAAATGACTTCGAACAGGCGATAAATGACATGCCCATGCACTCTGCCCCAGGGCCAGACTCATAAAACCTCTGTGTTCATCAAGAACTGCAAGAAGCCCCTATCATGAGCTTTTACCATCCTATGGAGAGGGAGCATGGACACGGGGGTCATCCCACAGTTACTAAAAACAAAAGACATAGCCCCACCTCACAAAGGGGGCAGTAAAGCAGTAGCAAAGAACTACAGACCGATAGCACTAACATCCCATATCATAAAAATCTTTGAAAGGGTCCTAAGAAGAAAGATCACCACCCATCTAGATACCCATCAGTTACACAACCCAGGGCAACATGGGTTTAGAGCAGGTCGCTCCTGTCTGTCCCAATTACTGGATCACTACGACAAGGTCTTAGATGCAATAGAAGACAAAAAGAATGCAGATGCAATATATACAGACTTTGCAAAAGCCTTCAACAAGTGTGACCATGGCGTAATAGCGCACAAAATGCGTGCTAAAGGAATAACAGGATAAGTTGGTAGATGGATCTATAATTTCCTCACAAACAGAACACAAAGAGTAGTAGTCAACAGAGTAAAGTCTGAGGCGACTACGGTGAAAAGCTCTGTTCCACAAGGCACAGTACTCTCTCTCATCTTGTTTCTCATCCTCATATCTGACATAGACAAGGATGTCAGCCACACCACTGTGTGTTTCTTTGCAGATGACACCCGAATCTGCATGACAGTGTCTTCCATTGCAGACACTGCAAGGCTCCAGGCGGACATCAACCAAATCTTTCAATGGGCTACAGAAAACAATATGAAGTTCAACAATGAGAAATTTCAATTACTCCAATATGGAAAACATGAGGAAATTAAAACTTCATCAGAGTACAAAACTAATTCCAGACACAAAATAAAGCGAAAAACCAACGTCGAAGACCTGAGAGTGATCATGTCGGAGGATCTCACCTTCAAGGACCATAACATTGTATCAATCGCATCTGCTAGAAAAATGACAGGATGGATAATGAGAACCTTCAAAACTAGGGAGGCCAAGCCCATGATGACACTCTTCAGGTCGCTTGTTCTATCTAGGCTGGAATATTGCTGCACAATAATAGCACCTTTCAAGGCAGGTGAAATTGCTGACCTAGAAAATGTACAGAGAACCTTCACGGCGTGCATAATGGAGATAAAACACCTCAATTACTGGGAGCGCTTGAAGTTCCTGAAACTGTACTCCCTGGAACGCAGGCGGGAGAGATACATGATTATATACACCTGGAAAATCCTAGGAGGACTAGTACCGAACTTGCACACGAAAATCACTCATAACGAAAGCAAAAGACTTGGCAGACGATGCAACATCCCCTCAATGAAAAGCAGGGGTGTCACTAGCACGTTAAGAGACAATACAATAAGTGTCAGGGGCATGAGACTGTTCAACTGCCTCCCAGCATACATAAAGGGGCACATAAGGAGGATTACCAACAGACCCCTGGCAGTCTTCAAGCTGGCACTGGACAAGCACCTAAAGTCAGTTCCTGACCAGCCGGGCTGTGGCTCGTACGTTGGTTTGCGTGCAGCCAGCAGCAACAGCCTGGTTGATCAGGCTCTGATCCACCAGGAGGCCTGGTCACAGACCGGGCCGCGGGGGCGTTGACCCCCGGAACTCTCTCCAGGTAAACTCCAGGTAAAGGCCTAGACTCATGCAACTCCATGTTCATTGAGAACTGCAAGAAGCCCCTATTGCGTGCCTTCAGCATTTTATGGAGAGGGAGCATGGACACAGGGGTCATCCCACACACACTAAAAACAACAGACATAGCCCCACTCCACAAAGGTGGCAGTAAAACATTTGCAAAGAACTACAGACCGATAGCACTAACATCCTATGTCATAATAATCTTTGAGAAGGTTCTAAGAAGCAAAATCACCAACCACCTAGATACCCATCAATTACACAACCCAGGGGAACACGGGTTTAAAGCAGGTTGCTCTTGCCTGTTCCAGCTACTTGACCACTATGACAAGGTCCTGGATGCTGTAAAAGATAAACAAAATACAGATGTACTATACACAGACTTTACAAAAGCTTTCGACAAGTGTGGCCATGGTGTAATAGCACACAAAATGTGTGATAAAGAAATAACAGGAAAAGTTGGTAGATGGATCTATAACATCCTGACAAACAGAACACAAAGAGTAATGGTAAACAGAGTAAAGTCCCAGGCAGCCACTGTAAAAAGCTCTGTTCCACAATGCACAGTACTTGCTCCCATTCTATTCCTCATCCTCATTTCTGACATAGACAGATATGTAAGTCATAGCTCTGTCTTCCTTTGCAGATGACACCCAAATTACTATGGCAGTGAGCTCCATCGAAGACACCACGAGATTTCAAGCGGACTTCAACCAAATCCTCGAATGGACCATTCAAAACAATATAAAGTTCAACAAGGAGAAATTTCAACTATAGTGGACCCTCGGTTAATGCCTTTAATCCATTCCAGAGAGCTAGCGTTTAACCGATTTAGACTTTAACCGAATTAATTTTCCCCATAAGAAATAATGGAAATCCAATTAATCCATTCCAGACACCCAAAAGTATTAAAATAATTTTTTTACATGAAATATACATCTCCCTATGCAGAAAAGAATGATACATGACGAATATAACAATAATAACATCACATTTACCTTTATTGTGGACTTGTTGAAGAGTGATGAGACAGGAGGAGGGCAGAGGATGAAAGTGTTCTATTGTTTGGACAGGGAATCCCCTTCCATAAAGACTTCAGGTAACAAGTCCTTTCCTGGTTTATGTCCTGAGAGTGCCTTTTCCTCCTGAGTAATGTAGATCCTGTTTGGCATTTTCTTCCTAAACAGGCCTGTTTTGTCACAACTGAACAGTTGTTGGGGTTTTAATTTTTCAGCCTCCATGTACCCCTTGAAGTCCTGAACATATTTTTCAGCTGCTTTTTTGTCAGAACTGGCAGCCTCACCATGCCTTATCATACCATACCACCATCACAACCACTACCACCCTCTACCGCCACCACTACCACCCTCTACCATTGCTACCACCCTCTACCACCATCACTACCACCCTCTACCACCATCACTACCACCTTCTACCACCATCACTACCACTCTCGACCACCATTACTACCACCCTCTACCACCATCACAATTGCTACCACTTTCTACCACCACCCTCTACAACCCTCTACCACCATCACTAGCACCCTCTACCACCATCACTACCACCTTCTACCACCATCACTACCACTCTCTACCACCATAACTACCACCCTCTACCACCATCACTACCACCGTCTACCATCATAACTACCACCCTCTACCACCATCACTACCACCTTCTACCACCATCACTACCACTCTCTACCACCATTACTACAACCCTCTACCACCATCACTACCACCCTCTACAACCCTTTACCACCATCACTACCGCCCTCTACCACCATGAGGCCTGGTCTCAGACCGGACAGCGGGAGAGTTGACCCCTGAAACCCTCTCCAGGTAAACTCAGGGTTACCCTGGGTGGATAACACACTACCCTGGGTTATCATGGGTAGATAACACACTACCCTGGGTTATAATGGGTGGATAACACACTACCCTGGGTTATCATGGGTGGATAACACACTACCCTGGGTTATTATGGGTGGATAACACACTACCCTGGGTTATCATGGGTGGATAACACATTACCTTGGATTATCATGGGTGGATACCACACTACCCTGGGTTATCATGGGTGGATAACACACTACCCTGGGTTATTATGGGTGGATAACACACTACTCTAGGTTACCATGGGTGGATAACACACTACCCTGGGTTATCATGAGTGGATAACACACTACCCTGGGTTATTATGGGTGGATAACACACTACCCTGGGTTAACATGGGTGTATAACTCACTACCGTGGGTTATCATGGGTGGATAACACATTACCCTGGGTTATCATGGGTGGATAATACACTAGTCTGGGTTATTATGGGGGGATAACATGCTACCCTGGGTTATCATGCATGGATAACTCACTACCCTGGATTATCTTGGGTGGATAACACACTACCCTGGGTTATCATGGCTGGATAACTCACTACCCTGGGTTATCATGGGTGGATAACACACAACCCCAGGTTACCCTGGATGGATATCTCACTACGTTGGGTTATCCTGGGAGGATAATACACTGACCTGGGTTATCTTGGGTGGTTAACACACAACCGTGGGTTATCATTGGTGGATAACTCACTACCATGGATTATCCTGGGTGGATAACTCAATACCCTGGGTTATCCTGGATGGATAACACACTACCCTGGGTTATTATGGATGGATAACACACTACCCTGGGTTATTTTGGGTGGATAACTCAATACCCTGGGTTATCCTGGATGGGTAACTCACTACCCTGGGTTATCATGGGGGGATAACTCACTCCCCAGGGTTATCCTGGACGGATAACTCACTACCCTGGGTTATCCTGGATGGATATCTCAACATCATGGGTTATCCAGGGTGGATAACACAATACCCTGGGTTATCATGGGAGGATAACACACTACCCTGGGTTATCATAGTGGATAACTCACTACCCTGGATTATCCTGGAAGGATAACTCAATACCCTGGGTTATCCTGGATGGGTAACTCACTACCCTGGGTTATCATGGGTGGATAACTCACTCCCCTGGGTTATCCTGGGTGGATAACACATTACCCTGGGTTATGAGTGGATAACACACTACCCTGGGTTATTATGGGTGGGTAACACACTACCCTGGATTATAATGGGTGGATAACTCACTACCCTGGGTTATCATGGGTGGATAACACATTACCCAGGGTTATCACTGGTGGATAACACACTACTCTGGTTTATCATAGGTGGATAACACACTACCCTGGGTCATGGGTGGATAACATACTACCCTGGGTTATCATGGGTGGATAACTCGCTACCCTGGATTATCTTGGGTGGATAACACACTACCCTGGGTTATCATGGGTGGATAACTCACTACCCTGGGTTATCATGGGTGGATAACACCTCAGGTTATCCTGAATGGATATCTCACTACCCTGGGTTATCCTGGGTGGATAATACACTGCACTGGGTTATCTTGGGTGGCCTGGTGGCTAAAACTCTCGCTTCACACATGGAGGGCCCGGGTTTGATTCCCGGCGGGTGGAAACATTTCGACACGTTTCCTTACACCTGTTGTCCTGTTCACCTAGCAGCAAATAGGTACCTGGGTGTTAGTCGACTGGTGTGGGTCGCATCCTGGGGGACAAGATAAAGGACCCCAATGGAAATAAGTTAGACAGTCCTCGATGACGCACTGACTTTCTTGGGTTATCCTGGGTGGCTAACCCTCCGGGGTTAAAAATCCAAACGAAACCTTATCTTATCTTATCTTATCTTGGGTGGATAACACACTACCCTGGGTTATCATGGGTAGATAACTCACTACCCTGGGTTATCCTGGGTGGATAACTCACTACACTGGGTTAATATGGATGGATAACACATTACCCAGGGTTATCCTGGGTGGATACCTCAATACCCTACGTTATCCTGGATGGGTAACTCACTACCCTGGGTTATTATGGGTGGATAACTCACTCCCTGGGTTATCCTGGGTGGATAACTCACTATCCTGGGTTATCCTGGGTGAATAACTCACTACCCTGGGTTATCCATGATGGATAACACACTACCCTGGGTTATCCTGGGTGGATAACTCACTACCCTGGGTTATCCTGGGTGGATAGCTAACTACCCTTGGTTATCCTGGGTGGATAACCCACTACCCTGGGTTATCCTGGGTGGATAACTCAATCCTCTGGGTTATCCTGTATTGATAACACACTACCCTGGGTTATCCTGGGTGGAAAACTCACTACCCTGGGTTATCCTGGGTGGATAACTCGCTACCCTGGTTTATCCAGGGTGGATAACTCACTACCCTTGGTGGATAACTCACTACCCTTGGTGGATAACTCACTACGCTGGGTTATCATGGTTGGATAACTTAAACCCTGGGTTATCCTGGGTGGATAACTCATTATCCTGGGTTATCCTGCGTGGATAACTTACTACCCTGCGTTATCCTGGGTGGATAACTCACTATCCAGGGTTATCCTGGGTGGATAGCTCTACCCTGGGTTATCCTGGGTGGACAATTCACTACCCTGGGTTATTGTGGGTTTACAACTCACTACTCTGGGTTATCCTGGATGGATAACTCACCACACTGAGTTATCCTGGGAGGATAACTCACTACCCTGGGTTATCGTGGGTGGATAACTCACTACCCTGGGTTATCCTGGGTGGATAACTCACTACCCTGGATTATCCAGGGTGGATAACTTAATACCCTGGGATATCCTGGGTGGATAATTCACTATACTGGATTATCCAGGGTGGATAACTTACTACCCTGCGTTATCCTGGGTGGATAACTCACTATCCAGGGTTATCCTGAGTGGATAACTCTACCCTGGGTTATCCAGGGTGGATAATTCACTACCCTGGGTTATCTTGGGTGGATAACTCACTACTCTGGGTTATCCTGGATGGATAACTCACCACCCTGTGTTATCCTGGGTGGATAACTCACTACCCGGGGTTATCGTGGGTGGATAACTCACTACACTGGGTTATTGTGGGTGGATAACTCACTACCCTGGGTTATCCTGGTTGGATAACTCACTACCATGGGTTATCCTGGGTGGATAACTCACTACCCTGGGTTATCCTGGATGAATGACTCACTACCCTGGGTTATCCTGGGTGGATAACTTACTACCCTGGGTTATCCTGGGTGGATAACTCACTATCCTTGGTTATCCTGGGTGGATAA